>NW_009204913.1:0-1571 GCF_000690835.1 Fulmarus glacialis
CAGCTTATGGGTGGGAATCAGGGAGTCTCAACTGGTGCGATATTGCTGCTGGTGCACCACTGTGGTAGCGATCGGTACCTGTTGTTCTTCAGCCCTCAGCAATCCCACAACAGAATGGGCCTCCGAGAGACCGGACAAGCTTCCGTCTCCAGGGCAGCTATACCAAAAGCCCACCGGTACCCTTTTGGGTCCTTGAAATACCCTCTCTTGAGGTAGTCTATGCCAAGGATGCTCGGAGCCTCTGGGCCAGTCACAATGGGGTGCTTCTGCCACTCATTCCCGGTTAGGCTCACTTCAGCCTCCAATACAGTTAACTCTTGGGATCCCCCTGTCACTCCAGAAATACAAATGGGTTCTGCCCCTTTATAGCTTGATGGCATCAGGGTACACTGTGCACTGGTGTCTACGAAAGCCTTATACTCCTGTGGGTCTGATGTGCCAGGCCATCGAATCCACACAGTCCAGGAAACCCAGTTTACTCCACCTGGCTATTCCACCTCCCTAAAAAGAGATAGGGCACCGTTAGTCCTGGTCATAGTATTCGCTACTCACGTCTTGTAAATGTGAATCTAAAGTACCTTTGCTAAGATCAGAGTAAAATTAGCCCTTCTACTCTGTCTGGGGAACTGCTCACTGGAAACTAGAGCAGCAATTTTCCTGGAAGAACCCCCTTTTATGATTATTTTTCCTTGTAACTCACGTACCCATGCCTTTAGGGTTGAGCTATATTTTCCATCCCACTTCCTCATGTTGTCTCCATGGTCACACAGGTAAAACCACAGGGTGGATCTGTGGTGTGTACCCACTATATCCTTCCTCTTCAGCAGAGGAATGCTTACTCCTAATAGCTGAGATATTTGTCCTTACAAGTGGGGAGCAGGATCTATCCTCTTTGAGTTGCTGGACCCATTTCTCCACAGCTGAGATGAGGGAGGAAGAGAGACTTTCTTCATATTGCTGCAGTTGGCCAGCCAATTAATCCACTGTTTGTTCCTCTCCATCTTTCCAGGTCACTACTGTCAATGAGTTTGCATACGACGATGGTGAACTCCGTACAAAATTCCGCCACATGGGTCGCATGCGCTTGACTTCATCTGGATCTTTGGATAACTGCTCATTGTCCAGATTATCATAAATCACCTCTAGCATGGCTAATTCCCTCAGGTACTGGATACCTTTCTCCGTGGTGGTCCACTTGCCTGGGTGACATATAACATCTTCCTTAAAGGGATACTTTTCCTTCACTGTCTTCTAAAACTAGCAAAAGACAAAGTTGTATATCATATCTTATGATTTGTTTATAGTGCTAAGATATCATAGGAAATAGAAGTACACCAAGTTCATACAATAAACGTAAGTTTTGTATTTTTTTAATGTTATTGTTTTGTGGGTAAATATGCATACTACACATATACAGTCAACAGCAAATAACTGTTGTGGTTCAATCCCACTCGGCAACCAAGCACCGCACAGCTGCTCGCTTAGCCTGCCCTACCCAGTGGGGTGGGGGAGAGAATCTGAAGAGCAAAAGGAAGAAAACCCATGGGTTGAGATAAGAGCAATTTAATAAT
>NW_009204914.1:0-25095 GCF_000690835.1 Fulmarus glacialis
TGTATTTAACTCCGTTCACCACAACTCTTCAGTCCTGGCCGTCCTGCCAGTTTTTTTACCCAGCAGAGAGTACGCCTGTCCCAGCCATGGGCAGCCAGTTTCTCCAGGAGAATGCTGTGGGAAACAATGTCAAAGGCTTTGCTAGAGTCTAGGTAGACAAAATCCGCAGCCTTTCCCTCATCCACTAAGCGGGTTACCTTGTTATAGAAGGAGAGGACCAGGCTAGCTGTGATGATTTCTGCCTTGGAAGCTTTTTTATATTTTACTCTATTTTGAAATTCAGAGAACAGGGAGTCTTTAGTAGAAACTGTGACTGCAGGCATACGTTTCTTAATCTTCATGTTATTTTCTACTGTGTTTGTACCAGAGGTGTGGACTGAGTTGACTTTACTGATAGGGTTGGAAAAAAAATGTTTTGACGAAAGCTGGCTTCCAACCCGGAGGTTGGAAGTAGGGTGGTGGTGGTGGTGGTAACCATTTGAAGTAGGACAGATGAAAGCAGCTCATGTGTAAATAAACTGCAGCTTTTTTTCTCTCACATTGGGGCTGTAAAATCAAAGCCAGCAGAGCTCTTCTGAGCTGAATCTTGTTAAAGAGCCCTGAACTCCTTTGTCCAGCTTCTGCAGCCTCAGCTGCTTTAATTACTACAAGTTATTGTTTTATCTCACAAGACTAAATTAAATGGTTTTGCTAGCCCAGAGAAAATTAATTTGAATCACTTCCCTGCTTCTAATAGACTGTCCCACTGGCATAAACAGAGGTCCTGAAAGCATGAAAAGACGTCCAAGCCACCTGTGCACAGCAGGCCCTTTTCCCACATGGCTAGTAATAGCTAATGAAAAGAATGTGGGTTCACCACTAATCAAATTAATATATTTCCCTGAGGGAAGGACCAATTACATATTTCTGTGTAGTATCTATAGCTTGGCTAATTCTCAAGGCACAACTTAATGATACCAACAAAATTTGCCAGTTACTGTTCTTCTGATTTCTTATTAGTGAATAAACCCGGGTGGTAAGAGTTGCGTCCAACACCACTTGCTCTGAACCCACGTGTCATCAGTTAGTGGTGTTATTTCACCATGCTGTCTGCTCTCAGGGGGACATGGAGACTACTGGCATCCTGCTGATTTCCAGGGCAGTTTTGAAATACAAATTTAAGTGCAGAGTGCTCTGAAGAGTTAGTAAACCACAATGCAAATGATAAAATCTGTTTAAATAACTGTGGAAAAGGAAGATGTGTACTAGGGAAAGAAATATACTTTACAACAGGCCAGAGATCGGTGACTAATTACTAGACTCTCTTTTACTAAGTGGTCCACCAAAGCTGCCAGCAAGAAATCTGATTAAGAAAAAGGATCTAAATTGTATTCTTCTGAATATCTTCCTGCTTTTTTCTCCTCTGACTGAAAAGAGAGTCCTGGAGGAGTGCTGGGCTCTGGCTACATGTTAGCTTTGGTCTTCTCTGCCCTTTGCAGAGTACGATCTGTTTATACTTGTTAGCTGTGCCTCCATTCCTGAGTGCCTGTTCTCAAGCAAGACTCTTTACAGTGATAAGAAGTAGCGGGCGTAAAGCTTTCTCCATGTGAGCACGGTAAGAGCTTTTTCTAAGAACATCCAACTTGGCTCGTCTGTGATACTTTGTACAATGCCTTTCTTCTGACCAGAATGCACCTGAGAAGCGTGACTGGATGTTTAATATCTTTCTAAATTTAATTTTTTCAGTCCTGTAGGAACAGACTAGGTGCATTTCCTGGCTTTGATAAAACCCATACAGCCAACCCCAGACTCTTGATGAGCTGCTAGCAGCCACTCTAGGTGAATGCATAAATTATCTCTACTGTGGACTGATCCTGCTTTATCACTCCTGGAAAGAAACACCAAATAGATTTTTGAAATACTAAAGTTTCAAGACATTTTAGTGCACAATATGCACAATTTTCTTATCTTTTTAATAAAAAGGGGCCTATAAAGTATGGTGCTTGTGTTCTAGTCTGAGGGAAAGGAGCAAGGATGTGGTGAGGAAAACAAAAAGTGGAAGCTGAGAGAGGCAATGAGCTAAAAACTCAAGCACTTCCTCCTACAGTGACTGTAGCTTCATTGTGTCTCCTGACTACAGTAATCAGATGAACATATTGTGGTTTCTGCAGGCACCTGGGGCAGTCAGTGGATGTAAAGAAAGATGGAGGGGAAAAGAAAAATTATTTTTGCATTTTGATGATTTGAAAGCTTTCTCCATGTTCATTTTATTCTGATGCAGAAAGGTGCAGCTGGTGAACTGTTCACTGAAGCACAGCAGAAAAATGAGTACTACAGGAATCTGAGAGGATGCTGCAGAGTTTTGGTGCAGTGATTTGCAAAATAGATGGGACACTGGAAATAAATTTTTGGTCTAGCTGGGATTCTGAAATCTCCATGGTATGGTAATGCAGTTTGTTCATAGCCTTATAAAAAAGACCATTGCAAATATGTGGATTTATTTGATCATGACTCATCTAGACAGATGAGTCAAGGGACAGCAATGGGGAAGTGTCAGCTGTTCTCATTCTTCTAAATAGCTTCACTTTCAGGTTGCTGAAAAGGTGTTTGATTGCAGCTGGATATTTTCCCTCTTGGATTGTTTAATGATACTGTTTTTGCTTCAATTGGGGTTGGCAACAATAGTCCTTTAAAAGTGTTTTCTATTTTTCTCTGAGTGCTTCTTACTATATAGGGCTTGATAAAGCAGCAAAAAGTGGGGACAGGGATGAGGTTCTATTTGGGCTTTTTTTTTTTTGTTTTGGAAATATCTGTATTGACTGTACAGTTGCTTCATTGTATTGCCATTTTACTGAAGGCTTTATTTTATCTCTCCTTACAGGAATAATGAGAAAAAAGCCCGGTCTCGGGGAATAATCAGAGGCAATGATTATTAAAATAACCAATAAAAAATACAAAAGTGATACTTTTTTTCTTGTTAAGAATTCACCTATTGAATCTTGACCTGTATTTCCATAAAGATCATCTAGGGTACAACTCTATTTCCTTTCTGGGTTCTTCTGTAGCCTGATAAAGGGTCTGTCGTTATAAATTCCTTTAAAACAACTGTACTTTTATGTATTCTGCTATGGCCACCGTCCTCTGGCTAAACAAGGCCTGAAGGTGCAGAATGACGACTCAGGTATGTCTGCAGCATGGCATTAACTGCAGACCAAACCAGGTAGCTTTGACCTAACTGCTCTGGGTACCAAAAGTCCAGCTGTGACATCCTATAGCTTGGCATGGGATGACTTATGCCCTTTTCTGAAGTTGGGAACTACATGTGGACTTCCTTTTTGTGTTTGCTTTGGATCTCAAAGCACAGTAGAGAGACAAAAATGCGATGGCAATGCTTGTTGCCTAATATGGCAATGTAAGGCAATGCCCTAATATTGATCCAAAGCGACTGGGACTTCAAAACAAGATGCATTATGTTCTATGCTCTGAAGAGCAAATGTAAGCATAATAATTCACTTTATCTCATGTAATATGAAGTTATCATTGCTATTCCAGTTGTTACCATTTTTTAAAGCTGAGAAACAAGAATAACTTAGCATCTAACTGTCAACATAAATTGTCATCCCATTTGGAGACCTTGTGATAATTCTGGTGTCACTTAAAAGAATCTTAGGGTTATGCAAGGAAGAGAAATCTTAATTGGTGAGTTTTTGGTAAGAGAAGCCTAAATACCACGCTAGACAGTTCTCTCTGCCTTTTGTCTGGAAAGTGATGTTAAGTAATAATTAGTGTATTGCTCTTTTTGTCCTAAAAAAAAATCTATTTCAATTTCATGTTAATATTACTTACGCTTTCATAAAATGTATTTAAAATAGATGTTTTAAACTGGGATACTAAGCAGTGAAAATGGTAAATCTTGGAGCAACTCAAAGAGATAGCAAAGATAATTCATTGAATAATCACACTGGTCAGAATAAAGAAAGCAAGTTCTCTTCCCATTCTGGTATTGATCTACTTGGTGATATTGTACAGATCATGTATATCTGAGGCTTGAATTTCTGATCTTTACAGTGGGCATAACTGTGCTTTTCTGTCTTGTAAACCACTGCAAGAATTGAACTGTATTAAGAAACTATTTTTGACACATGCTAAAAAGAATGGAAGTCCATAACTGACCAGTTTCTGGTGAATTAATACTTTTGTCCATACTGGCTTTGCAAGGTCCCAGAGATGTCACAGAGGACTGTCTTGCTTATCGGTATGTGTGGCAAATGAAGTTGAATAGCCAGCAGACAGTGTAACTTCAAAGTAATTAGCATTTCTACAGCTTGCTTTCACTGACACAGGTTAAATCTTGAATATGAACTTGCTATTATTGGACTTCGTACTAAATATACTAAGTACTAAACATATTGTGGCTCAGAAAAAAGGCTTGGCACTAAGAAAGGTAGAGGTGTCTCAAAGAAAAGCTGTGCACTTGCATGCATTCACACCCACACATACACAACCTTTATTTTGAGCTGCTGTTAGGGTACTTCTGAGTAATTCTAAATGTCAAATGCCTGATTTTTAAATGTCAGGACTTGTGCAGCTCCCTAGGGCAGCACCTCTGAAAATGCTATTAAGGATAATAGAGGTCAAAGATTAGCATAACCAGAATTTTTACTGCAAATTCTCAGTCACAAATTTTGACAAGACTAGTTTGATTACATGCAAAGTGACTAAGGAGTGTAAACTGCCGTAAGAGAAGACTTCTGCAATTTGTGTTCTATTGGTTATTTTTTCATTTTTAGCTAACTTAACAATAGTATCTATGTTAAACCCAACTGAACTGTCAAGTAAATTTTAAGTGGGCTGATAGGGTGACGTTGTATTCCTTTGCAGTATCCCAGATGGCTAACCTACTCTGATTTTGGCTCAGAGAGAGCAGTGAAGAAGAGGCTCATTAGACCTTCACAGGATACTCTTGAGTCTGTACATACACAGTTTGGGGTAGGCTGCTGCGCTCGGGAAGCTTGGTACAGGTCCAGGACATGGTCACTGTTTCTGAAATGGCATAAGAAATTCTCACTGTAAAGGGAGAATATTAAAGAAATATTTATGGATTCAGTGACTGATCCACGCGTAACAAATTTTTGCTCTGTGAATGGCATGCTGATACTTGTAGTCCTTTGAATAAAGGCTGTAGATTTTGGTTTTTGGCTAAGTCTCAACCTCAGGACCTCAGCGTTCCTATGTGCAGAGATATCTGGCTGAAGGTTAGCTGGCTAATTCTGAGGTGTTGGATAGAGAACGCAAGCACTGTCCCTGTTCTCAAGCCCTGTAATGCCTGTTAGAAATATGTAATATACATACTATAATCACAGTAAAATTCAACATGAAATTTTTATAGGTGTATGGTAAAGTTGCAGAAGCATGGCTCTTTTATTGAAGCCTTATACTTAAGTATATGGTAACAGCAACATGTCCAGGAATGGTGTAACTAACTGTAGGAGAATCGTTACGAGTTTTTATTGAAAGCTTTTTTATAGTATTAAAAAAATTATTCACTTTAGTCTATTTATAATGTTTCCTGGATGCAGTAAATGTTTACTTTACTGAGAAACTGTAGACCATTCTCTTTGAAAGTGGCCTGGAAACTACAAGCACCTACCTATCCATTTTTCGTATGGGAGCCCCAAGGTTCAACTTTAACTTTTTAATACTTTCTAAGATTTGTAAGGAATGTCCCACATATTACAGCTGGACTACCTTCAGAAATCTTCTGTTAAACAGCTGTTATGCAGTATCTGTTCTGGGTCTTTTATCCAGAGATGTCCCCAATGTGTTCCTGATTTTTGCGGCACTGGTTGACACTTTCAGCATATGGTACACTGTTGTGAAGTGTGTGTTTGTATAAAAAGCAGGAATATCTTCCTTGATACTTCTCTCTTCTAGCTGGACAATGACACGGCTAAATTGCTACTGAATAAAAGCATGGTTTATAAAGGCATTACTTTGGGCTAGGCAGCTGTCATTTTTCAATTCAGGACATAGCTGCTTATGTCTAGCTCTGGAGTAGCTTGCTATATGGGCCTCTTGCCTTGCTTGAAAAGCAGAAATGAATGAGATACATACAACTCTGTCTTAAGCTTCAGTCTGACTGTTATCTCCCCTTTCATCCTTTCTCTTTCTTCCTTTTTCTCTCCTCTGCTGTAGTTTTATTTTCCAGCTTTCTCCAAAATACTGTTTTACACAGTTTTTTCCTTACAGGCTCAAAAGTGAGGAAGGATTTTGTATGCCTGTGTGTTTAGCTGGTCAGTGTGATATAGCTTAAAGTGTCCTACTACTTGACCTTAGAAAATCAAGACCTCCCCTCCCAAGCAGTTTGTAAAGAAGTATGATTCCAGCGCTTATGAGTAAGGTTGCAAGCCCCATGGAAATTGGATGAAGACTATGGTTGCTTATATAAATTTTGAAACCAAATACAGAAAGGGCCTGTTTCTGTTGAAAAGAAATAGGCAAATCAACTGAGTTCTCGAGGAAAGACCACAGAGTGCCCATCTAGGTGCCCTCTGCCTAAGTGGCCTTAGGGGGCTGTAGCTGGGGTCTCCCACGGGTCATGATATCCTTTGATTCCTCAGTGTGGACACAGCTAGCAACCTAAGATAACCAACTGCATGTAGAAATGTACGTTTTCCCACTTTCACTGATGAAGATGAGATCAGGTCTTCTGGTCTAGCATGGGCAACCTTTCCACAGAGTGAAGCAACATCTCATGAGGTTCCACTCTAGAACTGTAGTAAGTCAAATGCTGTAACACCTCACAGGTGTAGAAATAGTTAGTCTTGATATTCCCAAAGCTTTTCTTGAACTAAAGACTTGTACAGTCCTTTCCAGTCACGTGTCTATTCTGGGAGAGTGTTTGTCAGCACACAGGAGGCATTAATCTGTCTGTCTCATTTGTTAGAAAGTCTCTGGAGAGCCTAGCTCACAGGGTCAGCAAAGGAGGACGAGAATGGCTTCACAGACTAAAGGAGTCTGTATGGCCTTAAAGCTCATCTCTTGTTTATGCTTAGTTTTCTTCTGTTTCTTCATGTTGTTTTTTTAGCTTCTGTTTGAGAGGCATCACATTTGACATAAGTACTTGACAGAAGGACTGCTCAGCTAAATTGTTTAAAGAACATACTTGGGTTTTCAGTATGTCTGACCACACTAAGCACCTAAGGCTTTCACACAAGCACAGGCTCCCTAGAAAGGACACCTGGTGTTTCGGTGAAATGAAGTCAACCAACACAAGTTCCTACAGGTGGAGTATAGGTAAGACTCCCCTCTATGAAGTATGTCAATGATGGCACATCAAAAAAAGTTTAAAAACTGTTCTGATATTTTAAAATATTTTGTCCCATAAATATATGTGTATCTTCCACTGTACTATTCCCTTTTTAATTTCCTTATTCTATACCAATCATGTTCAATTTAGCAGGGATAGCTGTCTATGACTTGATAAAAGATCAAAAACTTCTGACTGCCTTTTTTTTTTTTTTTTTTGTCTTTTTCTTTTATCCTATGTTCCTGTGATAAACACAGCTATGGGAAAATAAACACTAGTCCTCTCTGAGCAAATGTCGTACTAACTGAGAAGAGGTCAGGGTATACATGAAGTGACATATTTCTTAAAATTATTCAGCAGTAGTCTGCTGTCATGGATGTTTATTATTTCTATATCTGTGATGACTGGGAACTAGTGCTCCATTTTTTCTGCCTACTTGTATTTTATAATCCCAGTAAGAATTTAAAAGCAGGAAAATATATTAAAATGATATGGAAGTGACGAAAATTAGGTTGGCTTTTTTTTGTGGGGTTTTTTTTTTTTTTTTTTGTAGCAAAGTTGTTTTTCTTCAGTGTGAAAGAGCTGCACTTTGTGTGTTCATAGATTTGGTAATACAACAGAAGAAGAGCAGAGTTGTGGTACTGAAGTCTAATAAGGGTAAAATGGGATTAGAATAGACAAAAGTGAGCTTAATTTTCTCATTTACAAATGCAAGCATTTCATATTGCAGCATATGCAGTACATCAATGTGAAATATAATTAATGTTGAGTTACAGTAGAGGTGCTATAAAAGTACAAGGCACATATGACATCCACCGGCACATCAAATAATTTTTTTTCTGAGAATAGGCTGGCAATTAGAATTGATGCCAAATGGGTTTGTAATGAAGGGGACATTAAATACAGTCTTACCCTACTTATTGTCACAGCAATTACCTAGACTTGTTTTCATTCTAATGGTGATACTTCATTATAAGTGCTAACACTTTGATCTGAATTTTGGCTAAAAGAACATTTTTGCCAGAGATCAGCACCTTCGTTCTTGCTCTTAACACGATACAGAGCATGGCAACGTACGTTGTATGAGACTGATGCATGAGTATTATTGACATGATTAATGGCATCATCAATGCATGAAAAAAAAGAGAAAGGAAAACATAAGAAGGTGTAGGGCACAATTTCTTGAATACATCTGATCATTTACATAGAAATGATCAGATACAGTATTTTATACCTGCAGTCAAACTTTTAGGGTGATTACTCCAAGATCTTTCTAACATTAATATAGTTTGTAACTCAGGTAATGGTACTGTAAATCCAAAATCAGATAGCCCCTACCCCTTGAAAAATTTTAGGATGTTTCTCCTTTCTTTTCAGGAAAAAAACCTGCTTTCAAACTAATTCTATGTGTATATATATACACAATTATATATGTATAAAGACTCCTGTGAAAACACCCTTTATGCAGCTTGTAAAAGCACCCTACTGTGTGATTTTTATTTGCAGACTAATGGAAACTTTTGAAAAATAGTCAAAGTTGTAAAGGCTATTTTCCTTCAACAAAGTGGGCTGGCAGTATGTTAAGGGAACCTAACAGTTCTGAGAGATGGAAACATTGCTCATAAGCCTTGCCAAAAATATGGTATATTAGGAGATAGAGATGATGATTTGAAGTTAGTATCCTGAGAGTTTTGTATTCTTCTGAATAATATGAGCTCATTGGCAAAGTTTCATGGAGTTTTTTTGTGGCCGTCTTCCTGTTTCAATTTTTGTAAACCAGTAAAACTGTCTTCACTACCTATAATACTCGTTGGTGTTATACAAGCTTTTTTGTTTCCCAATTAGAAAAGGTATAAATGTATTACTTTACTTTGTGAGGAACCATACAAGATAAAGGAGAATACCACATGAACAAACTATAATGACTTTACTGTCCAACTGCAACGTAAACAGAAGCAAAATGTTTCTATTTATGGTAAGTTTATATGAGAGATGACCTTAGATATTATTGCTGTCAAATGAAATAGCAAAGAAAAATAACTGGATTCTGCTGCATGTTTTCTGTTTCCTTTTCCTATTTGCCAAAGTACAGATTTATTTGAATCATTTTTGCAGAACACTGGGCTGTGTCCTTTTCTCATTCTTCTGTCAGGCATCTGGGCTTTTTATAGCTTTCTTTATTTTTTTGTTCTAATCTTTCCACACATTCCACTCTGTCCTTTGTAAAACGTAATGGCATTGCAGTTTGCTGTTGATTATTACTTATCCAGAAAGCTGTTTATTTCCTCTTGGCACATTTTCAGCAAAAAACTATGTTCTTTTTCTGTTTGGCCATGACATTGCTTACTGTGATTGTTAAACGTCTGAATACTTGGATTTTCCCTTGATTAATTTCAGAATGAAAAGACTTCAGTTACTAGCAATAAGTTACTTTTCCTTAAGAGAATCATATCTATACACGCATTTCTCTGCATTAATTATGGTTATGACTATAGAGTCTAATTTTTGTAAGGAATATTTTCCCAAATACATAAATACATTAGGCTGAACTAAAGCTTGCTCTTTTCTGAGATTCCTTTGGGCTTTTTTATTTTTAACTAGATAAATACAAGCAGTTTCACAGGTAATTAGACTCACGTGAATAATTTTCTGGTGCTTATATGTTGAGAAGGCATCCACACTTTTTGGTTATATTTTTAGGCACTCCTTACAACTTTCAAGCAGACCATTATTGATCTTTTTTCAAGCTCATTTGCTGGAGGTTTTTTTTTTCTCCCCTAGGTTTTTCGGCATCAAATAGTTGGGACTGTTTAACCAACCCACACAATGCGCACCTTGTTTGTACATATGGACATGAGGTTGTCCAAGCTTTTTAACATGGTAGAATGGATAATAGATCAGTTAGGAGGATCCTTCATCCAAAAATGTAATTGACCACTGGCCAGCAGCATTGGTCTTTGGCTCAGAACAGTCCCCTCTTCCTTTGTAGAAATGACTGGGGAAGCTCGTGAGGTTCAGTGTGACAATCACAGGAAGCCTTCAAAAGCTGGGAAGCTTCACACACACACTGTCAGAAAACCTGTTCCACCTCTGTCCCTGTGAGACCCAGCAGATGATGTGGGTCATTGGAATTTCAATGCTCTGCCTTAGCTGCTAGCTAAGCAAGCTGTGGAGTCTTTCATGGGTAGATCACCAGTTTGAGTCTTGTCCTGTCCAGTTCAAAGCTGTTCTCATCTAATGATGGGCCAGCCCTGTGGGTGCTGTATGGTGTGGGGACTCTCTCTTACTATGCATAGGTGCTCTATCAATGCCAAAGGTGTCTGATTTTCCCACGGGGGCTTCTGCTGAGGGCACCACAGCAGTAGCCAAGATCTCTCTACTCACTAAAAGATGTGAGGGTTGCAGTGCTGTAAGTACCATGCACATGTGTTGAGAGCAAGCAGGAAACATACCCAAACTACAGCTATTATTTTTAAGCTTTGTGTAGTTGGTGTTTCATGGTATTTTAGTCTGACCCATGGTTTGTGAATTTTGGGGCTAGCAATCTGAGAGCTGCCAATAAAAAGAAATGCAGGAAAGGTTTAAGAGAAAGATGTGGTCTCTGAAGGAGACTGCCAGTAGCTGTTCTGGAGGGGAAAAAGTGAAGAAGAGAGAGGCTTTGAAGAAAAGGGATGGTTAAAGCTGGGGAGGGAAAAATCCACCTACCTCTTAAGAGCTGACCTCAGAGTGGAAGGAGGCTGGCAAAGGAGGAGAATCCCAGCAAACTACCTTGTCCCCAGCAGCTGAGGGTTGAGGAGAGCCAATTTAAAGACAAGCATCTGTTTTGCAGTTGCCACAAACAAGGGGGATGTTGCAGAGACATGATGTTTTGTGTGGTCTGTCTAGGTGAGGTGGCTGTATATCTGAATGTTTTTATTTTTTTTTCCTGCATCTGTGTGTGGCTTGATGTAATCAATAACAGTCAAATAATTCTCATTGCAGAGTTCTCGTGCTGATTCATATGGTGTACCATACCTATATTGATGTCTTGTATTTAAAAGAGAATGTACCTAAGAAGCTTATTAAGGTTATAAAATAATTTAATATGTACATATATGAGTTAAACAGGAAGAGAATCTGGCAATTTATATTGGTGTGATCCCACATCCAGTATAGATTTGAGGATGGCCAGAATTTGGTCCTTCGGTCTTTTCTCCCACACACATCATCCCTGTCTATAAGTGTGTCAGGAAATGACAAACATTCTTGCTCATCATATTGAGGCCTCCTTGTGAGATCCTTATGGTTTTATTTTTCTTGAAGGCTGTGAATACAGTTTTGTTTTACCATGGAATTTATTGGATTAAAAAAAAAGTGAAAAAACTGGCAGACATTAAGAAATATGCCCTTCTGTTCAGGTAGGTAAAAATGAGGAACAAACAATTTTGTATGCCACAGAAAAGATCTGTGTGTGGCTCCTATCTAAGTTTTTGTGGAAGAACATGATTTGAACAGCCTTGAGGAGAGGTTGCAGGCAGGGGTGGATTTAAACACTTATGTCTCTGGGCACTGAACAAGTCAGTGTTCTGTAATTAAGCCTTTGCCCTTTGGCTTAGCTCTTCATTGCAAGAACACCTGACCCTTTCTAAGAGGAAGCGATGCTTTGGGAGCTGCCAGGCAAGCCGACAGCCCTCTTCCTTCAGGGGCAGCAGAGAAAGAGGCTCCCAGAGACACTGGAATGGTACCAGAGAGGTGCCCTGGGGCAGTCACTGAGCTGGGATACCCCTGCTCGGGGACTTCTTCCATTAGAAAGGCAAGCTCTGGTTCAGAAGTAATCACCAGCTTCAGGACCTGAGATAAAACAGTCCCCGTGAAAGACCTATGTTTTTGTGTTTGTGGTACAGCAAGTTCAGTCTCTGATCTTGGGTGGTAGTAGTAGGATTTTAACTCTTATTCTGGATGTGCTCTGTGGAAGAGTCATGGTTGATAGTCAGGCACATGGTAGAGTGGTTTTCATCCTCAGAACATGGGTGTGGTACAGGCTCCTTCACACAAGCTCTTCACCTACCTTCTGCCAGATGGCTCAACAGTACTTTGGAAAGACAAATTTCCGTGGTACCTGATGATGCCTGTGTTACATATAATAATGAGTTTGGGATTTCTTAAAAAAGGTTTTTACTTCTGGTAAAGCTTAAAGCTTACCTCTGAGAGATTTTAATAAGCGCAGTTGCTGCAACCACATGCTCCTCATCTGAACTGAAGAAGTATTGTTGGTTTTGTGATTTCCTAAAATTTTAGGAAAATCAGAAGACTATAGAGCTGGTCCAGAATCTACTGTAATGACACTTTTCTTACTTTATAGGCACTGAATCAGGTCTGTTGTTTGTGGAATAAAAATGAACAGTGCAATGAACAGTCCTTTGCAGTCATCAAACATCACCATCTACTTTTCCAAACAAACAAAGAGCAAGAAAAACACTCTTCTGCCTCATTCATTTTCAAAGAACTGAATGAACCTGCATCTAGTAACTGAACAAAGTGGTGGATGTCATATAATTGCAGATTATGCCTGAAGTGTTTTGTAAGCTTTCTGTGCATTAGATGTACAGAAAAGTCAGGGCATGCATTCTGTGTATGTGACAGTATGTATATACGTGGGAGTTATCCAGCGCAATGCAGGACAGGGCCTCTAGGGCTCTCTGTTGCTGCATTTTTCTCCGGGAAGGTTTCGAACAGCCTACAGAGTAGGGCAATACAAATGCGTTGCTGTTGGTTTTTTTTGTTTGTCGGTTTTGGTTTGGTTTTGTTTTGTGTGGTTTTTTTGGTTTTGTTTTGTTGTTGTTTTTTTTTACCCCAAATGGTCTGTACACTTCACGTCCAGAGGCACAAGGAAAAGTGAAGACAGTGTTGACATTGAAAGCCATCTACGTAATGCAGCTGAATAGATATGAGTACTAACTTTTGTAAATACAAAGCTAGTCAACATTATGACAAATCTTACAAATAACAATAAGAGGACTAACTAGAATCTGCTTCAAAAGGAAAATTGTTCAAGGTTCAGCACTGAATTAAGTAAAAAATCATAGAAAGTAAAAAAAAAAAACCTGGAGCACTGCAATAGCATAGCCTTTTCGGGGAAAAAAAAAAGTGAAAGATAAGTGCTAATGTACCAGTGAAGAATGTGTATCAATAGAGTTGTTGCGATGATATCTTCCCACCCCACCACACCCCCCCTGCCCCCGAAAAAAAAAAAACAAAACCAAAAAAAACCACAGAAAGGAAGCACTACTGGGAGGAAAAATAATTCAGTCTTCTTAGATAAAAGTGCACAAAGAGCACTAACACTAACATATTAAAACAAGAATCTGGAAACTGTGTAGACCAAACATAGAGGAAAAGTATTTTATATTTGCTGTAGACAAAATCTGAAGTTCCTGTCCTAATTTTTCTTTATTCTGAAGAATGCACAGTTAGTATGATGTAATGCTACAAATGGAAAGGCAACAATTGGTATCCAGTTCCGGGGGAGATATTTGTAATCCACTTAAGCAATGGGTAGTTGTCACAAAACCTAATACAGGAAGACATTTTTATACTATGTAATAAGCAAAGTCTGACCAGTAGCGTGCAGATGTCATTGCAATTTTGCTTCTGAACATATTGAGGACATTTTTTCCCTGCATGGATACAGACTGTCTCTTTGGGAGACTTTGGCCCTCCCCATGCTGTCTGATCACCATGGGAGTCAGTAGTTTTGATTAAGCTACAGCCGCTTTTACATGGCACAATGACTGATCAAGCATCAGCTGAGAGGGCCTTGCTTGAATGTAGAAAGTGTTCTTCCCTTCATCTTGCATTGCCAAAAAAGTATTGGCCTAATGGGCAAACTGTATGGCTCCTCTTTTTACTACTAGTGAAGAGGTGATGGGTTGAGTTGGGAGGCGCAAGTGCGTGATAGAATTTTGGTTTGCTTCTACATTTTAGTTCAAAATGGCTGAAATCCATTAAGAGATAAGACTAGTGTGTTTTGCTCTGTAGCAATGGTAGTGCTTAATGGTAAGGATTTCTTCTTTCTAAAATCCTGACTCCTCCTAGTCTTCTTCTCTACCAGCTCAGGAGAACTCACATATGAAGGTCTTGTGGTGAGTGCACACCAGACATCTGAGGGAGCAGGTGCTGGCAAGCACAAGCTGCTGGCAGGGATTGAGCCTTTCCGTGGGGCTCTACTCAGTGGGGAGCTGGAGCACGTTCCTTGGGTCCCTGGAGGTACCTGGCCACCTTCCTGGCCATCAGATTGCAACTCAGGCTGACCTGCTTTAGCTCACTGCCAACCTCCCAGACTGGGAGAGAGGGTTGTAGATATGTGATGAACAGCCTGCGGGCAGAGGACCATGGCTGGGGCATGGGTCGTCTGAGCCTTGCAGTCAGTGTGTGGTATTTGTCAAGTCTGAAATCCAAAGACATATTGTGGAGGCAAAGCCATTAGCCTAGCAGAAGGTCTCAGCAGTCTCTCTTAAAAGCACTATGTTTCCTCAATTTTCTTTTAAATCTAAACACTGAGGGAAAACATGGAAAGAGGCTTCTAAAACCTTTACTTCTTTCAACCCTACAAAATGGAGCATTAATCTTTTCAGGTCTTATAACCGCAACTATATAAAAGTGGTACCTTTTTTTCCCCAACAAATGTATTTTCTGTGTTGCATATAATTTCTGTCTAGGCCAGGGAGAGAAAAATGGCCTTTTTTAGTATTTTTGATTCCTGTTCACACTCTGAAATGTTTGTGCTTGAAAGCCTCTGTTTTGACTCTTACATGGACTTCTGGTTCTGAAAACGAGCAGAAAAGATTATACCACTCATAAAAGGGAAAATTTGGGAGCTTGTCAGGGCTTTTTCTAGAACTGACTGTCGTTTAAAGATCCCACTTTAAAACCATATTACTTCCTCTGAAAATAATTTCCATGATTGTAGCTGCTGAGTTTTGTACAAATAAGAGATACTCCTTACCAATGAGAGAGCTATATTTTCCTGAGGGCTTGGCCAAGGAGTGAGGAGGTGTTTGTGGGTTGTCTTTCATGTCCCACAGATATGGCATCAGAAGAGAGGAAAAAATTTCCAGCTTGGGTTTGGGAACAGCAGCAGATCTGCAGTCTTCCTGAAGCTTTGAACTATGTGCTAGGTGAGGAATAGTGTGATGTCATGTCAACCCTGCCCAGGCAGCCTCTTTTTTGCTGTGCCACCCTTGCTAAGGATAGACAGCAGAGAAGGGAAGGTTGCTCTCCTCTTAGGTCCAGACTCATCCCATCTGGCTTCAGGCATGAAGCTGAGTTACCCTCTGGCAGTTTAACTGCAGGAGCCAGTGAGGTGGGACAAACCTTTCCAAGGGGTAATTCGGCCCACCAGACCTTACCTAGAGACGACTCCCTTTCCCTGTCTGACTGAACAGAAAACCCAGGGTAACTTTGCTCCTGGTCTTAGATGAGTCAGCAACATGCCTAAAGTAAGAGGGAACCAATCTGGGAGTTAGTTGGGGCACCACAGTGGTCATGGGTGACTGGGAAGAGTACGTGGAGAGGGGATCTCTCGGTCATTCCTATCAGGCAGGAAGCAGGTGATCTGAGCAGTGTTTGGTAGTGTCAACAGAGGTGATGGGTGCTGAAATGTCAGGATTGCTTGGCAGCTCTCAGGTGGTATCATGGCCATGTCCAGCTGATTGAACGTGACAGTTCTTTTTGGTGTGGCCATGACATACCGTGCCTCCTTGCCAGCAGAAGTAAAGGTTCGTTCTCTGTCTTTTGCAAAATAGGTAATGCCCAGTGCTGCAGATCGAGGAACAGACTGAAGTGTGAGGTGGTGTCTGACTCTTAGATGTACCCATTCTTGTAAGGCAGCAGTTACTGTGTGGCACTGAAGGTGAACCACAGAAAAACTGGCAATCTGGAGACAGTGAATACAGAAATTTGTAAGAGGAGTTATGTTATCCCCGGAGTACGGTCTGTAGTACTGTCACCAAAGTTTCTGGTGTCTTTCCCATCTGGTTTTCAGTTACAAGTTTAAAGGAACTGTATGCTTTGGGTCAAATCTTCTCCTCCTCAGACTGAGGATGTAATAGTTAAGAACCACTTTATATGTTCAAATGAATCTGTGGCTTCACTGCTGTTCTGGATTTGGGTATCCAGAACAGGTTTTTATCTAAGGCTTTTTCAATTTTGTTATTAAATACTACTATCTTAAGGTCCTGTTCGGTAAGCATCGGATTTTATTCAAGCATGATTGAGTCCCTTCATTGTGACCATGGAATAAATGCTATTTCTGTGGGAAGTACGTGACAGTTCAGCTGGGTTGGAACCAACTGAGGATACTGCTTTTCCTTTTTGCACTGAATACCTTGATCATTCTCAATCAGCCTGTAGTTAAAGTGTGGTTATTACATCCCCATGAAGATTTTTTTCTAAAGTTGCTAATTACCTGCCTATCAGAATAATGGAAAGAGTAATTATCCTTATTGTGCTTAGTGACATTGAAACCTCTATTATTCTGCAATTGGAGCTGCATAATTACAGATAATTGCTGCAACTGTATTGTCTGTTCAAATATAGCTCTACAATAATTACCTTATTTTAATTAAATATGTTTGGGATTTAAGTAGATCTCTCTTCGTTTACTCTACTAAACAGAAACTTCATTTAGGTATAAAAATGTTGTACGTTGCAAACTATCCACTCATTCAACACATCACCTATTGATTTCAGCTAACGTGATTTTACTTGTTCTGTTTGAAAATCACTCAAATCCAGTTAATTAAATATTAAAAAAATAAGCATCCTTGTGTCCCAAGGCTGGAGTGCAGAGTGAAAATCCCCAAAACTTTTCTTGAAGCAGAGCTGTAAGATGCAGTCTAAGACTTCAACTTTCTGGAAAAAAACAAGTACATTTTCCACACCTAACAAAAAAGTTTTGTGTACCTCAGCACTTTAATTTTTGAAAAATCATCTTTAACAGATGACAGCCATCTCTAGAAACCAGATGCTTTGTTTCAGAAAGTGAAATTGGGCCAGATTTAGCATCCATTGGAGCTATGCTGCGTGCTTTATGATCTCAGACTGCTGCTGACCTGACTGCTCGGGAGGGTTTGTGTGCCTATGGCCTTTCTTCATCCCCTCACGTGGGCTCATGGAGGGCTCCCTCAATGAGTTTTTCATGCTTGGTCTGAGGAGGTGCTGGGGCTGCTCACTTGTGGAGGGAACGTCTGAGGCCAATAGCCCCTCTCCCCATCGTTTCATAGAAAGGCTGTTCACAGACAAAATTTACTTGGTACTACAGCTAGGGCAAGCAGAAAAGCGTACACAGAGAATCTAAATGCAGGTGATGAGATGTATGAAGGACTCAGGTATCCTGAAAGACCTTCTCATTAAAGTCCTGACGCTTTGCACTGGCTTTATGTTAGCCTTAATGAGATGTAGCTCCTTTCAGAGCTTCAGCAATGCCTTCTGCTGAACAGAGTTGTTCAGGTCACTGCTGAGGAGCTACAGTCAGTGTGAACAGTATTTGCTGGTACTAAGATTGCCTGGTGACCTAAAACAAAAATCAAGACCTCTAATCTTTTTATGGGACATTGGGTTGAATCACTACTGATTAGGACTGCTCAGTGTTTATCAGATGGGCAGGCAAACCCAGCATAGCTCCTTGCTCTGAATGACAGCTGAGCTACATAATACTTTGGGAGTTTCAAATTTGCCTCCTCAATATTTCAGCATTTACAAGAGCAACGCAGGATTCAGAAGATGTAAATTTTAGCAAAAAGAGAGCAGGATGTTGCAGGGAAAAAAATCAAAAGTGATAAATCTTCCACTTAAGTACTGATGCATGACCTTGTCTAATTTACTTTGGATTTACTGACAGCTTGAACACGCTGCAAGTGAGTGGATTGTTCAATCTCATTCTACAGTACATTAAAGCAATAGCATTACACATACTCAGGCTGAATATTTAGGTATAATGAGTGGACTTACACTGGGCAACAGAAAGTCTTCAGTTTCAAACAATCATGTAGTTTAAGAACAGAGGAAAATTGAGTACTATGATGGTATATAGAATATGCTTCTACTAATCAAATACAAAACTTTATATTTTGGGTATTGATGTCCTATATAGAGATAACAACATTCATTAGATTCCAGTTGCACACGCAGTGGTGCAAACATTTAATTAGTGTGTTTACCACACAGGGCTATGTATGTGAGCTATGAAAATAATAAATAGGCAATCTGAGAATTAAAGATTTTTTCAAAATTTTGTGTGTGAGCAGAATTGTAATGCATCTGAGCAAAACACTTGGAAAATGGCATCAGTGATGTTATTTTAAGTAATTTCACATTAATTTGTATTTCTGTTCAGGCTTAATTTGCCAATACAGATGGAAGGAGTATTTCAAAGTGAGAAGATGAGTGCAATGATTGTATTTTATTGTTAAGGATTTTTTTTTTTTTCTGTTTGTATGTAATTGGGGAAGATGAGTGTCATAATTATGTTTTGTTCCTGGCGTTTGTTGTATTTTGTAAGTTAATTACATTCAATAGAATACAATTTTAATGTGAGCTTCGTCATTATGACCCCAATCCTGAAAAGATATAGGAGTGCTTAGCCTTATGTGCATAATCATATAAATCTTTAGGCTAAACATTAAAAAGGGCAAGTGTCTGGTTTTTCATTTTTTTAATTTGAATATTCCAGACCCATTCTTACAAAGGTTTAAGCAAACATTTACCTTTAAGGAACACTGAAGTTGATGGGAATTGCAGATAGCTGCTTTAAAAAAAATCCCACTAAGCTTTTCTCTTCACCTTTAAGCACTGAATCATCTGTGATGATCTGGTCTTACTTGCTTAAAAAGGGTTGCCACAGAGAAGGGCAATGTGATATTTATTTCAGAAAAATGAAACAGGAAATCCCCATCCCTGTAATTTCCTGTAGTTTGTTTTACCACACAGACCATTTCTGATGATGCCATCTTCATCATGAACAGGAATTTTTCTGGGGGGCGAAGGTGAGAAAAGATTGGTTCGCAGGAGGGTTTCTCTTCAGATTTCATCCATTTGCTGAAGAATGACCTCATAATGACATGTTCTTAGAATCCACTACTGACTTAAGTCAATTGTGAGTAATTTGGAGGAAAGTGCCACTTTGTAAGTGCTGAGAGTGAGAAAACCTGGATTGACTTCAAGACGGCACTGTTGGGAATTGCTCAGTCCCGGGCAATGTCTGACATATGGCATCGTCTTGGATTTTTCTTCTCCTGGTGGGGGCTCCCTCCCATAAATAATGAAATCAATGGGCCACGTGCTGACATCTAGTAAGAATGTCTGTGATGTTCTGTGACAAATTACTGGCTTGGGTTAGTGGGTTGTGCCTTCACAGTGGCAAATTACTGGTCAGTAACCAAGAAAGGGAAATACTGACAGTTTGCCTCAAGGTAGTATACTACTGAAAGTTGCCTTTTCCAAAACGAGATTGTTATAGCTGGAATCTGTTTATTGTTTGAAGAAATATCACCTAACTTGGTTGTTTTGCCTTAGGGTTTTGCATCCAGATTCCTCCTATTACAGTTTCATCAACTGCTTTATTTTACAATGACTTCAATGTAGTTTTCAGTGTTAACATATCTGTGTTTACACCAGAAAAGGTGAATAAGTATTCAAATTTCTTGCAAAATACAGTACTCTCTCTTCTTTCTTTTCTGGTGCTATTTTGGATAAGATTATTCATGTATCATCTTCTAAAAAGATTACTACTCATTGTTATAGTGACATGGTATTCTGTAAAAGTAAATGAAGTTAGGAGAGTATAAGCGGTCATAAAGTACACAGAATTGCAGCTCAAAAGTAACAGCTACCTCCTGTTATGGCAAAGGAATTGTGGTCAGGAGAAACTGGTGAAAGATGAGAGTCCAATGACTGAATCGTAGGATCACAGACTCACAGAATTGCTTGGCTCTGTCATCTTGGTAACTTCCTCATAGTCATTGGGGGCTGCTGTTACGACTCACCCAAGCCTTCCTTTCTCTGGGGTGATCAAGCCCAGCTTCCTCAGCTTCTCCTCACAGGTGAAGTGCTCCAGTCCAGACCATCCTGGTGTCCCTCTGCTGAGCTCCCTCCAATTTTTCCATACCTCTTTTGTACTGGGTACCCCAAAATTGAACCAAGCATCCAAATGCTGGATTGCATATGTTGTTCCTAGTTCCATATATCAGAGGTGTAGCTGGGCTGAATTTTAGTGGGATGGACTAGGGTACAGGTTTAATGAGATTGCTTTGCAAAACTGCATCTTTTCTATTTACTTGTGGGGAGGATGCAAGATTTTTTCTTACAAGGGCGTGAGTATGAGAGCTTCACTGGTACCTACATCAAAAAACAAGCAAAGAAAGAAAACCCTGAGATCCTATGCTTCAGCAGTGGGATTCTCCCCTGCCTTCTTTTTCCCAAACGATGACAGCATTTTAATGTGAGGAAAAACAATAATGGCAAATGGAAATGCATTAATTAGACTCAGGAGGAAAGTAATCACAATTGCTTAAAAAGCTGCTAGCATTCTGCTTCCTGAAGAGTATGAACTACTTAAGTCAGTAGGCAGCAGTCTCGGTGCTATTGCAAATGGAAAACTGAAGACTACTGGCTCATGATCGTGATTCAAAGCTCACTGAAGCCAAGGGAAGCCTTTCCTGCTCCATCAAATGGAGGATTTTGATTAACTTCTACATCCTAGTCCGAGGGTGGCACTTCTCACCCACTCAAAATAGATATAAGATTCTTCAAATCTCTTTAGAGACAACTAGGTTGTTTTCATTGATTCCTTTGAAAATACACTGTGTTCAGTGCCTCTTGACACGTTCATGTACCTTGCAATGGTGCAATCCTTCCACTGGACTGACCACCAAAAGATGGCTTAAACCATGAGTCAAACATCTCAAATGACTCTTTCCTTTAAAGTAATAGTTCTGCTTCTTAGGATTTTTTTTTTGTTTGCTTGTTTTAAGCTTTTTCTTTAACTTTTGCAGTTCACCTTTAAAATTGGTTTCAGATATAGTTTTTTTATCTTCCCTATAGTCAGCCCCTTGCTGGCTGAAGATTATTATCCTTTTTTTATCTTTTAAAGCTGAACTAACAAGACTTTTAAATTCACAGTTAGGCTTTTCAAATAAAAGCAAGAACAAAAATAATGCAGGATTCAGTGCTTTGGCAACCTATGACCAACTCTGGAAAAAAAAACCAAAACAAAAAACAACCAAAACCAGAACAAAACACACACCCCCTCACCCCCCCACCCCCAACTAAGAAAACCCCCTCAAAACAAAAATCAAAAAGCCTCTTAAGTGCTAAGAACTAACACAATGGCAGAGGGATGAGAACAAGAAAACAATGATCTTCTGCTGAAATATAATCTCATACAAATGTGATTTTCTCTCCACTGAGTTAAGTAGCACAGGTTTTTACTCACCTAAACCTCACCTGATTCGATAGGTGTTTTTCAGGCCAAGGGCATTTCTGTACTGCAAACTACAATGTAGTGCAGAGATCTCGGCGATAAGAGAACTAGTTCTGGTACAAGTAGCTTTATCCAAGTACTAAACTAATGATGGGGTAGGTGGCTTTGCTTCTTAGCATGTGCTGAAGAAATTTCATTGGAAACGAAAGAAATCTAAGATGTAATTTTTGGATGGGTCAATTTACCCTGAGGACTTTTTACCTGATTCTGCAAGACTTGGCCTTGTGAGTGCCTGTACATGGCTGATAATGTTTATATATATGTAATTGTGTTTGAAGGAAAGGGCTATTATGAGAAAGAAGTTGAGGTGTAAAACACCCCAAAATACTGTCAGCCTGAAGTGGTTGCTTACTGTTGTGTCTGGTCTCAGACAGGAGGTTGGTTATAACCTAAGAACATCTATCCCAATTAGATATTAAGTGTTTTTCCTAATGTATAAATTGTAAAATATGAGTTCAGTGCCTGGAGATACATTATATGGAAAGACGTACAGTGAATCATAAAAAGAAGATACAGAAGTGTTTTTACCCTTCTCTTAAGTCGAGAAGTTTTTCATTGAATCAGTTGTGTGCAGGAGAGGGCATGTGGTCTAATCAATGCTTGCATCTCCAAGAAAGTGAGATATATCTGTTTTAGCTAGGGGAGAGGGAGGAGCACTGTTTTCTTAAGAGGTTTTGGGGTGGGGGGAAGTGAGGAGCTTTCAGGAAGAATGATGAAATTGGTTCAGCTCATCTGGAGACTTTAAGCATGTTCCACCACAAAGAGATTTCACTAATGCATGCAACCATAGACAGTAGGTAGGCTGAAACTAGAGCAAATGTGGCTTTTTCTTTTAGTTTTTTTTTTTACCTGTCACCTGTAGTTTATTACTATAGTTTATTCTCTTTTTTATACAGAGGAAATAAGTATTTGTTCTTTTACTTTAATCCAACTAGAGTTAAGGCTTACTTCGGCCATAAGAAGACTTGTTGAAGGCTGTGGTGTATTTATAACCTTGGGGCATGGAGAATGCTATAAAAATTACTTGAGTCCACAGGGTAACAGGCCATGCTTTTATAGAAGCTGTGTGGACCAAGGAGTGAATGAGATAACTGGTTAAAGGCTGGTAATGCTGGAAGGAAGAAGTGTCTTTGAGTGACTGGTGGCAACTCCTTCATATTTAAGAAGATTGGGAGAGGGAAGGATTCTGCCTGGCCTATGAGGCTTGCCGGGAAGTTTGTCACAATTGTATTTTTCTGGATATGAGATGTATAGCATCTTCCAGTTTGAGGCTACACAGCTTCACGCTGTTAGTATGCGAGCAGCCACATCAAATCTCTGAAGCCTTAACCCTATGAAGTGAAAATGATAAATTCTAAGGAAAAAGGTTGAAATATGAAGCAAACACGCTAAAGCTTTAGATGTAAATCTATTAGGCATATTATGTTCAGAAATATCCTTCCAACCTTTATAAACATTGATGTATCAAAGCAGCCTTCTTGATTTCATGGGAAGGAAACCTAAGTAAAGATATGTGTGCTAACTGTATTGTCATCACCCTGTGCAAGTGTAGGAGTGGGTCTTGACACCACTGAAGCATTTTTTGTTGGGTGAAACTCTTGTTTGTAGGGAGAGCTACCAGGGAGCCTAGGCATTGATTTAAAATCCTCAAAATAAGACTCTGGGCTGTTGCATAGACTCTAGCCTGGCCCCTTAAGCATTGCCTGGCAGTTTATTGAAAGTGAAAAATAGCTTTAGGGAACAAAAGAGTCCTTTAAATGTAGTTGGGAAAACGGATTCTTTTGATACAAGAATGTTATATTTAAGTAATTTCTTCTATTTATTTTACCTTCGCTTCTCTCTGGTTAGAAAAACCTAGTATGTTCAAACTGGAAATTTGTTAGTAGTAGGTTTACTTAGAGATAGACTGCTTTTCTTAACCTCTTCCCTTTTCCCCTTTAATTAGCATGATCTGCAGGTTTTAGCAACCCAACTGTGTGGATTATAGGATCTAGTAACTTTTCAGGCAGCTCTGCTGTTGTCTTTGACTACCCCTAGGGTCTAACATATGGTTTGTTAGGATTAAAGTCAGATATTTGTTTAAGAAATCTTTCAATGGGTTTCAGAAAGAGAAAGTTAACATGGGAAAAAGTTAAAATGATTGCCTGCAGACTAGACATATCTGGGAAAGGAATATTGTGCTCTATGAAACGGTGCTAAAACTTTTGGAAATAGTGTGACCTTAGTTATGGTGGTATGTGTACATACATTCCTCTGACTCACTCAAGCTGAAAAGCTATGATTTTTTTAATGAACCAAATCCTTCTCGTGCTTGCAATTATTGTTTATTCACTTCAAATATTGTTTGTCCACTTCAAAATCACACAACGTGTTATTATTCTACTAGCAGTAAAATACATGGCTCTAGGCTGTTGAATTGAAGTGGGTAATACGGTAAGCATTGCTTTTTGGGGCTATTACTCTCGTTTTCTCATGACAAGAGCCAAGAAGGCAGCTAGGGGACAGATTTTAGGTAATGGGATGGTATGGTCAGCTGTTTAAATGGGTGATGTGAATAAAAGTTTGTGAAGGAACAAGAATCTGACGTTAAATTGTTACTATAGTGTCAAGCAGTACCCAAAGCTCTAGCTACTGCAAACCAATGTTTGTACAGTTTAAAGTACAGTTTGAGGCTTCCATCAGAAAGGTCTCCTTTCCCTCATCACTATTGGATCACTAACTTATCCTTCCCTCCAGTTCATTCTCCCACTACTTCTGAGCAACTTTATGCATTGTACCGTTTTATACTGGAAAAGGTCTTAGAGAAATTAAGCTTAGTATTTCTTTCTGGTTTCAGATAGATGTTCTTCTTTCTCACAGATAGTTCCACATCTGATTTCTTCCTAGCTTTCACGATTAATCTTCCTAGTGAGGCTTAAAAGGTGTTGTGGGACAATGGCTTGGATTCACATTATTGCTCTTCCCTTCATAATATTGATGTACCAGTGGCTCACTGGAAAGGGCTAGCAAGCTTCCCTGTGCACATAGAATCATAGAATAGTTTGGGTTGGAAGGGACCTTTAAAGGTCATCTAGTCCAACACCCCCTGCAATGAGCAGGGACCACTTTCAACTAGATCAGGTTGCTCAGAGCCCCGTCCAACCTGACCTTGAATGTTTCCAGGGATGGGGCATCGACAACTTCTCTGGGCAACCTGTTCCAGGGTTTCACCACCCTCCTTGTAAAAAATTCTTCCTTTTATCTGAATCTACCCTCTTTTTGTTTGAAACCATTCCCCCTTGTCCTGTCG
>NW_009204915.1:0-212 GCF_000690835.1 Fulmarus glacialis
CAGGGCCACCCCAGAAGCGACGGGCACGTGCCCGAACCAAGCGGTGGTTGCAGGGCTGGGGGGAGCCGAGCTGTTGAGTGTCAAAGGTCTGGGCTGGTTGTCACCCCCCGGCCTGCAGCCCCGGCGGGAGTTGCCCCCAGGAGGGAGAGCAGGGGCTGCCCGCTCACAGCCGCGCTGGTGTCGGGGCGGGAGAGAGGCGCGCGGGCACTGGC
>NW_009204915.1:392-757 GCF_000690835.1 Fulmarus glacialis
GTTTCTATGTTTGTCTCTGGTTTCCTGTGTTTTCACCCTCCAGCCTGCCCAGTGAGGATGGTGATCCCTGACCTGCTTCTGTAAAATGGCTCAAGACCCTAGGACTGCTCACGGTGCTGCCCGGCTGCTGCTCTTGCCTTGTCTGTGGCCCAAGGGCGCTGGGGTAAGTCTGCTGTTTTCCCCACCTTAGCTTGGGTGGCTTTTCCTCTGGCCCACACTCTGCTAATGACCTGCCACTGTCTGGAGGTGGCTGGTAGACTGTGATGGTGTAGGGCCCCTTGCAGGTTGCGGGGTGGCTCTGAGGCTTGAAAAAAAGGGGATGGTGCCTTTGGGGAAGTTGCTTGTAAGGCTTTCTGTCACGTATT
>NW_009204915.1:818-1173 GCF_000690835.1 Fulmarus glacialis
CTGAGGCTTGAAAAAAAGGGGATGTTGCCTTTGGAGAAGTTGCTTGTAAGTCTTTCTGTCACATATTGCAGACAGAATCCTGGAGCTTTAAGCTTTGATTTTGCAAACAGATAGGAAAGCTCTTTCCATGGGGGCAGCTGGGTAGCTCAGCTGCTGTCTGGGCTGGCAGGACCCATCCTGCAGCGCTGGGCTGGGCTGGCTATGCCTTCCCTGGCTCAGTCAAGCTTCAGTGCCTGCTCACTGTGATTCATCTGGGGTCAGGCTTTGACTTTTGTACACTTTAACAGAGCCAGCCCAGGATATACTTTGCTCTGGAACTGGCTTCAGTCTCGGCTGGAGCCTCTTGTGTTCCGCC
>NW_009204915.1:1204-13956 GCF_000690835.1 Fulmarus glacialis
GATGGCTTTAAGGATTAGAATGCCTCTGGGCATGTGTCACCACTGGGCTGGCACTTGCTTAGTGCCCCAGTGGTGGTAAGTCACACCAAGTGTTGCTTTTCCAAGGAAGAAATAGGAGCTGGGAAGGGGCTAGGCCCGGGATAGCTGAGCCTGCTGTAGAGAAGGCTGGTGGGGGAGAAGGGCCAGGAGGCAGGCAGGGAATGAGTCGGCCTAAAGGATGATTAGCTAAAGATTTGGAGAAGGACAAAGAGATAGAAACGGTCTTAAGGCTGGAACAAGTGGCGGTGAACTACTTGCAGTGTAACTAATCCAGGACGGGAAAGACTAGCCTTGAGGCAGATAAAAGCTCTGTTGTATGCACAGCCTTATCTTGGGCCCCCGCTTCAGCTTCACATTCTTGGAATTGCTGCAGTGCTTGTCTGGATGGGACTACAGCCGCAGACCACAGCACCTTAGGTGCTTGTCCACATAACCTTTCATCTCCTCTAGGCACTGCAGCCAGGGAGGAAACCCTTTCTACAAACACTGCTGGCAGAAGCACTGTCCTTGAGGAGCTCTTTGCACAGCGGCGTGCAAATCCTCCAGAAGACAGTCCTGCTTTGTCCAGTGCACCCGGCGTAGGACGCGTCCAGCAGTTAGTGTTCCGCAAGCTGAGCAGAAGAGGTGAGGTAGGTGTAACAGTAAGACACAGATGATGAGTGGAATAGCCTTGTCCGCTATGTTTTCCTGGGGTAAAGTGCTTCATTAGAGCTGTGTGACTGTTTTTCTCTTAATTTGAAAGTTCTTAGCCCTCCAGTTCCCTGGTCTGCATACCAGGATGGGAGCATCACCTGTGAGTTTGCAAGCGATACCACCCCTGCTTTCAGGCTGTTTCAGGTCCCTGTAGGACCTGCCTTCATCAGGAGCTAACAGAAGTAAGACCATGAAAGAACAGACACAAATGGCTTTAAAACAAAGACCGGTGTAATTCTACTAGACTGTTTGATACAGAGGATGCCTGCAGGATGAATGGTCAGTCTCAACAGCAAATACAAATATATTTTATTTAGACAAAACTTCTCACAAAGGACAGACACACTTGTTTTGTGGTAATACTGTGCAAAACTTTAAGTCTAATGCACAGGCAGTCCCATCCCTACCTTCCCAACCCCTTTCTTTGTGTATTTAAAAATAGGAAGACACTAGCCAGTTTAAAAACCAGAACCTACAAGAAGGCCCAGTGATAACCAAGTGCAAACACAGCAAAGTGAGTTTACCAAAGGGGTTTCATTTTGCAGCGAATCCATGTTCCGAGTTCTGACTGAGAAAGGCATATGCATGCCCCTTCAACCTCCCCTTAAGAGAAACTGGTAGGACTGCTATTTTTGATTTTACAGAAAAACAAAGTAATATAGAGCAGGCATTTAGAGAGCAATGAAGAGATTAATTCCAAAATCCCCTTTAAGTATAACAAGAAACTGGCCACAATTGAGACAAAACGGAAAGGTTTTTTTCTCTCACTTTGGTGCAAGTTTATTTATTTTGTACACTATCCATTCATACACCTGTGATACAAATTCTATGAACCTGCCACAAAGCATTAAAGCACAACATACCTATTATTCTGTAGACATTTGCATTTTTAGTCACTATCCAGCCTACATGGATCAGCAGTGATTCAACACAGGAACTTGTAGTTCTGTAAAAATGCAGATGTCTGATAACCGTACATACATGAGGGAGGGGAGAGCAAAAATGTTCACTTTTAGGGAACATGGCTCAAATCTTCAGATTTAAAAAAAAAAAAAATCTATTGCGTCCCTGGAAGAGCTGGCTGCGTAGGGATTTCTGTAAAGGATCTTGTAAACTCATTTTATATAGTAAAATCTAGGCCTAGAGGCTTTTTGCTTTGTGGAGGTCAGTAATAAGGATACATGAGGACTCGCTGTCTTTTGCATTTATTATATCTTGCAGCATAGCGCCTTGAGCTGTTGGCAGATTTGACAAACTTACTGGAGTACCTGGAGTGCTGTATACGGGTGAAGGGAATGCTCTGCACCCTCAGCTGTATTTATAATAGGGCTTTTCCAGCTAGGAAGTTTTCCAACCAGTACAATCAGTGACTGAAAAGCTATACTTCTGAACCATGAATGTGGTTTAATTAAAATGACCTATCAGTAAATGCAGTCACAACAGGAAGTTTATGTGGCAGGAAACACAAAACACAAAGACAACGCTATTTGTTCCACAGTTCTCTCTGAGGCTAGAAAACCTGTTAACTTTGAAAGCCCTAGAAAAATGCTGCACTGGTCTAGAAACCATCTACTTGGCATAGGACCACATTTGTTTTTTGCACACAAACATTTCATAAATCTCCTCATTTCCACATTAAGCATTCTGCATTTCTTTGCCAATCTTGTAGCTGAGGATTTTGTTCCAGTCGATCTTGGTGCGGGTGACGGGTAGCTGCCGACGTAAGGCTTTGAAAGTGGTGTCTGACATAGTCTGGTAGTTTTCACTGATTGCTGTCTGCAATGGCAAGTAGATTCAGTTACAGCAGTAATAAGGTACCTTGAAAAAGCATGACTCAGTATTAAAGCCACAAAACCCTTTCTACAAGGCGAAGGCACACTATTAACTAAATTAATAATGCAGTCACTGGTGTGTGTGCAAGTAAAAAGGTTTCTATTAAACTCCCCTGTGAGTAGCGGGCTGCTTAGGTGTTTCACTGACTTATCTGTGTTGAATCTCCTTGCACACAGGCTGGGACAACATATAAAGCTGCCACACGCATTTCCTCTTCAGTATTTTTAACTGTCACAGAGGAAAACATTTAGACTTGCCCACTCCCTTTCCATGCTTGTTCCAGGCATCATTTGTAACCCTTTAAAATAACGATACAGCAAACTTGATTATTAATTACACATAGCTTTACAACTATATTCTTTAAACAGATACTACTGCCCTTTTCTAAGTAATTCTTACAGTCAATACTAGACTCAGCCAGAACCAGAATTAGAGGTCAATTTTCCATGTTTCCATTAACTGTAAATGGAAACTGACATGATTCCGTAGTATTTATTTAACAACAACTGATCTTACCTGGTACTCGTTTTCTGCATTTTCTATTATCTTAATAAATTCCTTAGCAGTCTGGACATCACTCTACAAAGGAGAAAAATAAATTTTTCTATGTTTAAGAGCAACTTACAAAAGTTACACAACAGATTTCTTCTCAAATGATAGGCTGAGTATAGATGAAGTGGATAACACCAGCAGCTTCCGCCTCATATTTGTAGCTGGGTTCCTTTTACTCACGAAGGCTGTCTCAGTGAGGTTCAAGATAGAGGTTATGTATTGGCTAGAGCTTGTGCTCCAAACTGAAACAGGACTGCACCCTAGTGAGCAAAAGGGAAGTAGACCTGCATGGTACAGATTAGAGATTTTGTGACTGTTGCTCCCTCTACTGTACTACAGGACTTCTTATTTCCCTTAGTACACTGCTCTTACTGTTCGTTTCCCTTGCATATAGACAGAAAAGCATATTCTGCCCTCTTTAACTGAAACTCGTAAGATAAGCTTTCCAATAGAGACTTTACTTTCTAATACAGTCTAACTTCAAGCAATTGAGAATCTGGGTTTCCCACGTAACTCTAAACGCTACAACTACACTGACTAGTCACTCTAAAATTGCATTACTTTAAAGTCAAGAGAATTTAGTCACAGAAGTGTATGCTGCACACAATGTTTAAGAAATAAAATAGCTGCTTTATAATAAAAAAAATCTTTTAGCATACTTACTGAAACCTGTACAGAGTCCTGGATATCTTTATGACTAACCAGTTGAACATTGCCATCTTCGTAATAGTGAACCTGAACAAAGAGACAAAATGCAGGTTATCACTAACACTCATTTTATAATCCCTAGAGCCCCCAAATGCTACCAGAATGGCACAACAGCATTGTTGTGCCAGTCTTCTCTGCTTACGTGGAGACTAAAAGCAGGATGGGTTTTCTAAAAGGTTTCATTCTTTGTCAAGACTGTTCAAGATTATGTTAATGCAGTAAACGCCTAGAGTTGAAATAAGAGCAATTATAAAAGAATTCATGGTATAGGTTTTAGCCCTATAAAGTGAAGCAGACTTGGAGGCATATAGGGTAATGCTATATAATAGACCACAGGCCAGACTGTAGATGATGTCCGAAACACTAGTTTTAAGAATTAATTTCTTGAATTGTATAATTTAATAGCTTCTTGACTTGAGAAGGACATCTCAGCTGTATTTCAGCATCTCATTCTGAGTCGAATGCATTGGCGTAATAGAAGCACAATGCAGCTTCTCCTGTTATTGCGAGAAAAAGTAACTCACCTGGATCTTGAGCACTGCAGCCACTTGAGCTGTTGGTGGTGTGATGGTAAACTTCCATTCTGATCTCCACCGACCATTCCTAAAAACAATCAAAGCATGAAAACTGTATTTCCAAAAAGCTCTAACAACAAAAACAACCAAATTAACAAGAGCAAGTTGTTTCTGCTGTCCTCTTATGACCCATATTACAGTGCCTTATATGGCATTGAATTAAATTTCTGAAGCACAGCTGAATACAACGCAGCTTCAGTACAGACTAGCTCCAGTGCACTTGTGCTCTGGAATATGTAAGGGGGTATCTATCTAGCCCTGCTAAGGCCTTTCTCTCTGGATAGGTCATTAAGCCACACCGAAGGCTTTAGGGAAGTGCCAAGGGGGCTGCAAGGAAAATGGACTACTGAATGAGAAGCGGAACTTCTTGGGAAGCCCAAGACTACTTGCCCTTCAGACTGTGTCAGAAGACATAGAGGATGGGTTTGTTTGAGGACTAGTAAAGGAAGAAAATACACTATGTTGAAATAGTCTTACCAGAAGTTTTTGGGCTGGAACTGGTGGCTCTCAATACAGGCAATAATTGTCTGCTGCCCATCTATAGATTTACCATAAACCTGTATTTAGAAAAAGAGTTAAAAAGGCCCAAGAACTGAGGAAAGCCATTCTTAATTTCTGTTCTTGGCAGCATTGTGGAGGCTTGCTATTGTGGTATCTCACTGGGAACATGTACCACTAATTACATTGTCCAACACCTCCATTTGCACATATGTGCACATAATGCCTCCTTTTTATTAACTGCAGGTGTTAAGGTGCTTGGCAGTCATGACTATGAAAAATAATGCTTATACATCTTTACCACTGTGTGCATACCAAGATATTTGCACTCTCTCTGGAACTTGTTATTCCAAAGTTAGCAAAAACGCTAGTGAGGATGGAAAATTCAAACAGCACTGCCCAGCACAAAGACCACTCAAGATACTGACTGGCATGGAGCAAGGAACTTTCAGTGAAACAAGATGGATACTCAACAGTACAGAAGCCATTGGGGTAATGATCTTTCACATAAGCTCTCAATGCACTGTCACAGGCATCCCTCCATTGTTTTAAAGCTGATTCTGTGTCCTCAGGCTGGGGGTCACTTGCTTCTTTCCTTAAATGATCAAACTTAAAAGAAAGTTTGTTTCTTGGGTCTAAAAATCTGCCATTGCCCAGATCACCATGTTCTGTGATTAAGACCTGTAAAAGAAGTTGAAATTAAGATACACTCATGCTGCTGTAAACGTGCTGGTTTGCATTTTTCCCTGACTATTTGAATAGATATCAATGTTTCAATAGATTCTTACATTGAGCTATAATATCACATAAAGAAACAAGGATTTTCAGTAATAATTTCAACTAAGAGTAGTTGTAGTGAGGCTGTAGGTAAACTCTCTGCTCTTCACAGTAATACTGCACTTAGTCTTCTGTCCCACAAATGGCTGTATTATAATAGTGTATATATTGAGCTTAAAGTTGGGCATCCTTACAATACAAACAGGTGGTTTTGCTTTTAAAGTTATTTTTGCTGTTTTCCTTCCCCATTTCTAAAGGAAACAAAGAATTTTACTCTGGAATTTACCATTTATTGTCATGTTCCATGTTGCAATAGCTCTCCTTCTGGTGAAGAAGGGTATATAGATGTGGCTACTTCCAATATACACAAACTAAAGTACACAGCAAAGCAGCACTGTACCTTCCCTCTCCTTTGTCTTATTCACCATAATTCTCTGGGTTCCCAAACATCAACTTTATTATTTTTGTTGCAGGTTGTACTGTAACTTTCTTTTGTCAAAGCTATTTCTATGGACAGCCCTCTTAAAAATATCTGCCTCCCATGAACATATCTGGGATACCAGAAAAGCTAGGTCAGTACTTGATTCGGAGAATAGAACAGATGGTCGGGCCAGCTTTCTATCTTCTGTAGGACTTGCTGCTTGTTCTCAAAAAAAAAAAAAATTTGTTTTGCTGGCATAGACTGGATAGTATTAGATTAGTATCATCAAAGATACAATATGTTTTCTAGGGTAGCTAGGAATGGATTAAAAATGCAGAAAATGAAGAAAAAAAAAAATTAAGAATCTACTATCGATTGTGAGTAGGAACTGTAAGCAGGTAGCAACATAAGGATTTGTAAGTGAGCTTTAAATAAACAGTAATCTTTAATCATTCATGCTCCAAGTAGAATTCCAGTGACTTCAGCATGGAGCTTTACTTAAGGAACAATGAATTAGAGTTACTAGGTAGTATCAGACAATACTTTAAGAGAACATTTCACCTATGCTTCTTCTGTAAGAACAAAAGTTTGGTAATATAATAATGTGTGGGGGAAAGAGGAGAGGCGGTAACTTGTGAGTAGAATGAAACTAGTCAACATGTTGATGAAACAATATTTTTATTGTTTTTGCACAGCGTAGTAATACAAACCTCAAGTGTAAAAAGTTTTCTCTTACCTGATCATCATACCCTTCTATCTTCACCGGAGTGAACTGATCCATGTTATACTGTGCAAATGCACTGTTAAGAATTAAAAGAACATGAGCTTTAGCTGTACATGCACATTTATTTTGACTCAAGAATAAGTACATGGTGTGACTTATATTACAGAAAACTTCAACTTAATTTGGTAAATAATACACACGAGCACTCTTAAAGGATTTTTCAATACCTTTTATTGATGATAGCTATAAAAACCCAGGTCTAAAGCCAGGTTTATTTAGTGATGACCAGGAAAGTACAGAGTTCAAAAGTAGAACATCAGGCAGCCTGGGGGAATATGAGCAAGCCAAGGCAAAACAGGAACACCCCAGCTACAATTTAGACAGCAGCAAGGTAAACAAATGAGTAGACTAATATTTACAACAATTTTCTTATGTAAAGACCTGCTGACTGACATGTCACCTAGCTTGAAGTAAAATCTTAGCATCAAAAAGCTTGTATGCATAACCTTTAAGCACCTTTTGATGAGACTGTGCAAGTAAACAAGATATTTTGAAAGCTTTTTTTTTGAGGGCAATTCTTTTTCTAAACTTCAGCTAAGGATTACTCAGTATTTCAGGCTTCACTTGCTTTACAAATCATGCTTCAACAAGATCAGACATTAGCAGAGTTAAACTTTTTGGCAGAGTGCCTTCCTGTCAGTTTTATACAGTCTCTACAGCACACATTCCAATTTAGGGCTTTTAAAAAGAATCATCCATGCCTTCCATTATGTATTTTGTTGGGGGGATGAAGAATTACAGAAGATTGTTCTCAATACAACAAATGGCTGGCTTTGTCACAGAATGATGAGTGTAAGAAAAGATATGCATCTCTGATGGTAATTTGACTTGTGTTTGAAATATTAGTACTTACTGTGCTGCTCCTTCCCTGAGAAGATTGTCATTGTTGAGCAATAATCGGACATCTGGAAAAGAGAGTGTTCAGGTAGGTTATTGGATTTTTTTGATTAAATGTTTCTCTTTATGCATTTCAATTTCAACTGTACAAATGCAAACATTAAAATGATTAAATAATTTCATTAAGCATATGTAGTCACAGAATGACAGCATGCTTTTCCCTCACAACTTCTTAACCTTAAAAGCAGTATGTTGTGACAGAGCCTTAGACTTATAATAGATGAAATGTGAAGAAAACACCACTGATCATTTTTCCTTATTTACTTACCATTGAATACTTCATTGAATTCTCCAGGGGGTGCATGAGTGATGAATTTTGCAGCTATACGCACCTACAATGAAGCAGAAAAGTAATTAAACTAAAGACAAAAGATAAATTTACTGAGTTCCTACATACTGCAACCTACACTGAAGTAATTCACCAACAAAACCAACTCTGACAGTGATAGGAAGTGCCAGATTTAGGGAGAAATCTAGGCATGCATTGTCAAAATGGAAATAGTCAGTCTTGTAAAACCAGATTTTTCTCAGTGTCACTGAGCAGAAGAATTCCAAATGTACTTAGGAAGAAGTGCAAACTTCACATGGGCACCTGTAAAAATGTGAACTGTTCAACCTGCATAGTACTAACCTATTTAAAGAATATGAATGCTGGCTAGCCACTCTTCTTGGTGACATTCTTAAACAATGTTTTTTCCTGATCCTTGCTAGTAATCAGAAACCTAAATGCCAAGGTATATAAAGAATAAGAAATCAGTGCAGTATAAGTGACACTGTAACTAGATGGTAACCTACAGCACAACCACATAGCTGAGGAGTGTCTGATATATTGCAAGACACACTGATTCCCTGTGATGCAACTTGTTTGTCGCTGATGACTGGCTGAAGGAGATGCCACTGCTTCACAGGAAACAGCGTGTGAAGGATGAGAGGTTGATCCCTCTAGAAATGGAGCAGTAAATCAATTACATCAACTGCCATGGGACTGCTTCCAGAGTTAATTATGCCTCACGGATTTTGAAAAGCCACTGATGTGCTCAGAGTGCAGAAGGGGTATGGAGATACAATGTAAAAAGCTGGGAACAGACAGAAACGGGGGAGGTGATGGAAAGCGCCAGAACAAACTGAGAAGTCAGACAGAGCCTCCAAAGGAAGCCATCCACATTTCAGCAGGTGATTTTTTCTTTTCCCCCCCTTGATCCTCTAATGCTGCCCTGGTCACTTCTAACTGTGAGCTGTAGACACACCACCTGTGCCATTCTGTGGCATGTTACTCCTCTTATCCTGAAGTAGTATTTTATTGGAAACTGTACTGTAGTCCAGACCTGAAGCATCACAGTAGTAGAAGAACTAAGGCATGTGGAACTGTGAATGATACAATAAATAACTGAAAAGGCCAACTGTAAAGAAAATACCTGAATGTCTGCAACCTTTGAAGCTGGAAAAGAAAACCCCATTCTCTTCTAAAAAATAATAAAACTGCACTGTGATCTGAAATCCAATATACATGTCTTGGATTGTTAGAATTCAGGTGGTCTAGATATTGATTCTATTGAAATTAGTAAGAGTTTATGGTTTTCATAATCAAATCTTCTATGTTTTTTACAGGACCAAAGGGAATAGAATCATCTTGGAAGACTTGAAACAGGAAATGTCACAAAATTAAGCCTCTCCCTTAGAATAATAAAAACGTCACATTTCTTCCAATAAGCATAGCTAATGAAGCTGTGCAATAAGCCTTTCTTGCTCAACTAGACATTTATTGAATATGACTGCAGAACAGTGCTCATTACAACTCTGATTACTTTTTCTACTTTTCATTGAGCAGTAAAACAAAGGAGTGTGTATATATCCAACTACTTCAGCTGAATTATTGCCAGAGCTGGAAATAACTTGCTTCTCTCAACAGTCTTCCTTGTTTTAATCAGAAATTGTTTTTTGTATTGTTTGTAGCATAATGATGTAAAGCAAGCCATAAAAGGAAATAAACACCTTTCCGAACAAAGGGTATACTGCCTTATTCCAACAGTATCAAGTAACAACTCTGCCTTAACTGGATTGAGCTTTAGATAAAAACAGATCATTTTCCAAATTAGCATCTATTTAAAAAAAAATATACATTCTTTATACCTTAAATAATTATGCAATATAAATGAAAAACTAAAAAGTCTGTAACTTGTGTAATTGATACAATACAGAATGTCAAACCATTTTCTCCTGATTTTCTGCTTTTTAGATAAGGTTGGAAAGTATACAGCAATCCTAAAAAAGTAGCTCTGTCTGAAAATTTTCACTATTTAAAGAACTGTAATTAGGACACATTGCTGCCATAATCTTGTTAGATTTCACTTTCAGAAACTTGGATGGTGATGAAGATAACCTAGCAGTAATTAAGAGGGACATTGCTGCTTTATATCCTCTGTGGACTTTGCTGAGAGCCAGCCCTAAACGGGTGAAAGACTTCTGAAATGATACCATGTGCTTTTCTAAGAAAGCGGAAGTGTAAGCACTAGTACGGGTATATCAGACCGTGCTAAAGTGCTTACAAATATGTACTGCTTTATGCCATGATGCCTTTCAGTGGGAGGATTACACTAGAATACATCCTGCAAAGTAACTCCCCAGATGAACAGATTCCCTTTTATAAGGTGCTTCAAAATATGGCAAAAAAAGGCCCCTAAAAAGCCATAAAATTTAGTATCTTATAAATTTATGCAACAATGTTGTGGCTGCAGAATTGTACTGTACATGGAACCCTCATAAAAGGGACCACTGTTTTAATAGGTTGACTTTCAGATCAGTGGATTCTCAGAAACAGATCCTCATGAAAAAAACAAATATTACAGGAGAGATTTTTACAGTCTTCCACTTGGAAGGATGAAGAAAATTAAATCAACACAGAAAGGACTCTGCATTTCAATCAAATGTTGTCACAAAACCAGCCATAAACAAAGCAAACACTGCAAATGAAAAGTGTTCACTTTTATAAAGTATCCCTAGCCCTGCCTTTCTTGTTGAGCAATAAAATACAAAGCATTTAAGTTAAACTATTGAGATCAGGAGTGGAGTGCAGAAAACAGGCTGCGGAGTAATTAATTCTAAATATCAAGCATTTGAATTGCTGTTCGTTTTTAGAGTTGACTTGTTTCAAACTGGTGTCAGCACAGTGGCAGGATGTTCGTTTGCAGAAGCTCAAAAATACGCCTTTCTGCAAACCGACCTACTTCCTGGCCATCATTGCCATTCCAGGTAGCTCGCAGCATGCTAGCAAAACGAACTTCCCATTTCTAAAATGGGGAAAGTGTCTGAGAGGGAAGCTGCTCAACCATTAGTTTAAGCTGGCAAAATGGCAGCAGAATGAACTTAAGTAGACAATGGGATACATTGCAGTAGACTTTAAACTAAAATGAATCCCCTAGCTTACCTGAAATATGCCTATAGAGAATAAAGAAGTGAGGCTTGGGGGGGTGGAATGAATTAATTTTGTTGCTTTATTGATTTTTTTGCTTCTTTGCTTTATTTTAAAGCACTGGCAAACTCAGACTTAAAAAAGGAAACATATGTAAAAGTTCTAGACCTATCTGAATGGTTTTAAAATGGATACTACAGCACATCTTTGCTGCATGTTTCTTTTTCAGATCCTTGCTTAACATTATCCTTTTCTATCTGTGCTAGGCATGGAGCTACTTTAAATTGAATCGAGGATGCCTGAGCCAGGACATGAAGTAGAATGTAGGCTCCAATTTCAAGCAAAATCCCATCTATTCCACCAAAGAAAGTACTTGGGCACACATAGTACTGAAAGGCCTCTTCCTGAAGGACCCGCAAGTGCTTTGAAAGAACTGGAGGCTTCAGTTGAATGCAGTGGGAGGGGGAGAAAAAAGCCTAGTGACCCCAGGTTCTTGCAACACTGACTCATTCCCAGAGTAAATGGCTAGCCTAGGTGCAGCCTACAAACAGGGACTCCAGTTCTCCTTCCAGCTCTGTTAAGGACTTGCTAGATTACCAAGGGCAATCTGCTTCACCTCCTTCGCTCTCAAACCTGTACCACCATAACCCCCAACATAATAGAGCTTTACTTTTGTTTTAATTTTCACACCAAATGTAACAATGCCTTTGATTTTAGGAGTTCAAATGAAATTCAGCCAAATGACATACAGAAAAATATTTTATGCGGCACTGGATAGACTTCAGTAATGTGCTAAAGACCATATGAATTCTGTTCTGGAATACTCATTTCCAACAATGCTCATGTGATCTAAAATATTAACTAAAGGATGAATTGCACCTTTAAAGCTCCATCTGCTTGTTTCACAATGAATGTCACTGTAATGAAGCTGAAATTGGCAGTTTAAGGGAAAAATGAAAGCAGGCTCCAAACTGTAGGATCCTTGAAAATCTATGAGCCTTAATGCCCCACTTCAGAACGTTAAAGAACAAAGCAAAAAGCTATGTGTAATATTTTTATGATGTAAGGAGGAGTAGCGGTGGATTTTTTAAGTACCGTTTGTAGGTAACTAGCGCCTATAGACTTGCAGAAAAGGCTATGTGTTAATTTGTTACATGAAACTCAGGGCTGCTTGTAAGACTGTCATTTTTCCACATTCCTACGCAAGAGGAACAATCTGTTCATTTCTCCATTTCCTAAAATAAATATTCGTCAGTTTGCTCCTGCTTAGTCCCCTCCCCCCAGTATAATTTGTAGGACCTACATCAAAGTTTCTGTCAGCAGCTAGGGCAAGCAGAAAACGTGAAAACACGCTCTGAAGGTGTTTTGGAACTGAATAGGTTCCACCTTTTAAAGACGCTGCTAACTTTGTGGACCTGGGAGAAGAAAGCCGAAGAGCAGAAAAGATATTTTCACGCACAAAGACGCGCCGAGGCACCTCAGCTGCACCCAGGCAATAAGGAAATCGAAACGCAAAGCGTTGCGCTGGTAAGTAACCACTGATCCCTGGCCGGCCGGCCTCTCACC
>NW_009204916.1:0-18589 GCF_000690835.1 Fulmarus glacialis
AATGGTTCTATGATTCTGTGATTCTATGAGTAAGAAAAAGCTTAATGGTTTTTTTTTGGGGGAAAAAAAATGTTGCTTTATTTGTTAATAATCTTCTAGTTAACTATTTTCTTAAAGATATTAATTAGCTATTTGTTGTTATTATTCAGATATCTATTATTCGACAACATGTATACTGAATTCAACTGACTGAAATGAAGAAGTCTCTGACAAACTCTCAAGATTCAATTTAGAGTTTTAGAAAGCAGGTATTCTTTATTGCAGCACTGGATGCACAGGGGATCACTCCACCTAGTGTGCGTGCCAAATCACTTAACCATAGGGGTTAAATACAGTTAGAATATACATATTCATTAAATTTCCGAGAAATAATCTAAATATTCATGTCATTTCCCAGAATTCATTAACATGTGCAAAAGTCTCTGATGCATGTGCCCTTGTGCTCTTCGGTGGTCTTTTGGGTCCTTTGGTGGTCATCGGTAGTCTTCATCACAGTGCCCTCTAGTTGAACTCAGTCTTTACGCATGCTCCGTCTATCCCTTGGCTTGGTTTACGTGTTTTTCACTTGTAACAAGCTAGCTTATTCCAGTATACCTTCCCTATTTACCCTACAAGGTTAGCTTCTCTATCTAATTTACATAGAGTACCAAGTTTCAAGGTCCTTTTATTTACTGAATGCGGCCTATCTATTCATAAAGCATTCCTAACCCATGTATGTAATTTCAACCAAAGAATCTCATGTCTCTTCACTGTTCCTTTCTTAACAATGCTTCCAAGATACGCAGTTTATCTGCATACTTACAGACACAACATCTGCTAGTTACCTAACTTTTAAGCAACAAATCTTAACAAACTATATCCACTACATCATGACAAACCTAATCTTTAAAAAATTATGCCTGCTCACATTACTTAATACATAAATATTCTCTTGCTCTCTTTTGATAGTTCAAAGTCAAGACAATCTTATTCTCCCTTTCAAATAATTTCACCATGATCCTACCACTACAACTGGAATAAAGCAATACAAATCGAGTTCCCATATAAAAGCATAAGAGGTACTATAATACCTTCATAATACCTTTTATAAAACTTAAAATACTTTACATTAAGGACGAGAAATTAAATTTTTCAATTTAAGGAATTTTTAAGTTAAGTATTTCAATTCTACCCTTGCTTTTATGTACTTAAACCTTTATTAATGATGAGTCTTTAGAAGAAGAAGAAAAAAAATTATATAGTCAACTGGCATAATCTTTCATTGATGGATTCTGTACCAGAATGTGATACCAACTGAGAAGGAAAGAAAACAAGTGGATTTCTTGTGGTTAATGGTCTTTTTTACCATGAATAAACAAAGACTGATTTAACTATTATTTCAAAGTGTTTTACCTTAGTGGAAGGTGTCTGTCTGAAGTGGATTATTAACAGCAATTAACATTAACTATTTGAGCAGTCCTCATCAGTACATTTCAAGAGGACAATTATGTTAATTATTTTACTTTGTACTAGATATAAATTTATAGCCACTCACTGTAACTTGGATTTATACAAGAGAAACCTGACACTTTGAACCATGAGTCTGCTGCTTTTTCTGGCCAGAGACAGTGTTCTTACCATAGAACATCATTTCACTGTGCTGAATCTGTAAAGTGTGGATGCAAGCTTTACAGAGGGGAAAATAATTTTATTCTCTGGGCATTCTTATATATCTTAACTGAGTTTCTTTTCCAATAGAAATAACAATAAAATGGTATCTAATTAAAATGCAGTACTTTTTGTTCTTCATTATACACTATGGTTTTGTCTCATTCTCTCCTTCCTGAATTAGACTAGTTTGGAAGATCTGAATAGAAACAATGCAGCTTTATCAATAACCAATTCTAACTGTCATGGTGATAATTTTTTTTTTTTTTTTTTCTTCTTGAAAAAATCTGTTTGCATCATAAATGTATTAAAAAAATAGGGTAAAAATTCACTGTTAAAAACAGGGGATGATATAAGATTCTCATTTTTTCAGCACTCTGTAAGAACAGAATGTAAAAATATCTGAGAAGTCTGAAACTGGTTACCTTATCCAGAGGAGGTTTTCTTCGCTGTAGGGCAGCCTGAGTTATCTCCCATATACAGTCTTGTACACCCTATGATACAGGGATACATGGACAGAAATATCACTCTGTATTGGGTTTACATGGCAAGGTTTTGGTAGTGGGGATGGGGGACTGCAGGGGTGGCTTCTGTGAGAATACACCAGAAACTGCCCCCATGTCAGACAGAGCCAGTTTCAGCTGGCTCCAGGATGGGCCCGCCACTGACCAAAGCTGACACTGGTGGTGCCTCTGTGGTAACATGTTTAAGAAAGAGTGAAAAACACTGTGCAGCAGCTGTGTGAGCAAGAAGTGAGAAAATGTGAAAGAAATAGCCCTACAGATACCAAAGACAGTGAAGAAGGAGGGGGAGGCAGTGCTTCCAGGCACCAGAGCAGAGATTTCCCTGCAACCTGTGGAGAAGACCATGGCGATACAAATTGTCCCGTGTCGCGAATGAGTGGTTTTGAGGCCACTTAAAGAATCACTGGCAAAGGTATTAGCAAAAGGTGATTTTAATAGTAATTTATAAAAGTGCGACTTAACAGAATTCGATGGCAAGGTTCACTCTATTACTTATTACATGGATTAAATATTCACAGGGAAAATCATGTCGGAATTGTGTTGGAATGATTTCTAGACAGATTGAGAACAAAAAGGGTAAGAAAGACCCTCCCGTTGAGTCACGAGGTTCAGAGTAGACCCCCCTGCTTTCTAAACTCCTTCTCAGAGAGGAGTCTAGGCGTGGCTGGATCTACCTTTGGTCTCAGACCTAGCCAACAGTTTATGCCTAAGGGGTTATATATGTTTAGCAGTGACCTAAAGTTAATTCACAGTTTTAAGGTAGATCATAAGATTTTGACAGCACTTAATCATTGACTAATTTAACAGCTACAAAGCAAGGTAATCAGATTTACTACAGTTACTAAAGCGACTTGATTACAGATTATGCTTATTACTGATTATCTAAACCAATACACACAAACACACACACACACAAAAGATCTAGATCAATTCACACATATAGGCCTAAAGCTAGATAAAGGTACCTGTTAAAAATCCCCCTCAAGTCTGTGAAGTACTCACAGACTTAAATGTCTTGGCATTTCTCAACGGGCAAAGGGTTCATCCCCAGGAAGTGTCTTGGCCGAGGAGTGTTTCAGCCCAGGTCCCGGCGCTCCTCCGAATATCATAAACTCGAGAGTTCATGAGCTCTGAGAGGCATCCCACTCAGAGGGAGATTCTGGGCGCAGCCCGCCGCGGTCCAGGAGAGCTCTAAGGGTCTCACTTGGGACCGCTGTTTATAGATTTGAAAGATGATTGACTGTAGTCATCAATGAATTTCCATCCCGGCCACTATCCGGGGTGGTCTGGGATAGTAACTATGGTATTGTTCCACAGTAACAATGGTATTGCTCCACTTGAGCTATGACCCAGGTACGGAATGCTTCAGGGCTGTCAGAGATGTCAAATTATCCCCCGCTCTCGTTCCCTACCTTGATTAGGTAGCCGTTGTTCCTGGCATGATCAGTGCTGCTCCCCACCTTAGCCATGCAAGTGTGCCTGGTACAGTCAAGGGACACTCAACCGCCCAACTCGTTACACAATAGCTAAGGCCTAACAGGAGTTCCTGAGATTGTAGAGTGGCCCAGGGGAAGGGGGGAAATGCACCACCACACCCTGCAGCCCTTGGGAGACCCCAAACAGAGGAAGAGCATGAGGAGGAAGGAGCAGCAGAGACAAAGTGTTATGAACTAACCACAACCCCCATTCCATATCCCCCTGAACTACTCAGGGGAGAGGGAGGAGGTAGAAGAGTCAGGAGTAAAACTGAGCCTGGGAAGAAGCGGGGTCGAGGAAAGATGTTTGTACTTTTGTTTTCATTTCTCACTATCTTACTTTGTTATTAACTGTCAATAAATTAAATTAATTTCCTCAAGTAAAGTCTGTTTTTTCTGTGATGGTAATTGGTGAGTGATCTCCCTGTCCTGGACAGGACTCGACCCTCACAGTTAGGTTGAGTGATCTCTACCTACAAGTCTCCTCATTGTATTTTCTCCCCCTTGTCCTGCTGAGGAGGGGGAGTGAGAGAGTGGCTGGGTGGGGGTCTGGCAGCCATCCACGGTCAACCCACCACATACTTACTAATTGAGGACTAGGTAGAACTTGAAAGCAAAGATAGCCATTGAGAACTCTCTTTAATTCTAAAAATTAAGGAAGCTTAAGGAAGGTTAAGACCACAACAACTTTTGTTTTCCACTAGTCAGAGTTTTGTTCTGTATTTCAAGTAAAGAACACCGAGCCAAGCTTCTGTTTTTGGTAAGGCTGACTCAGAGTCTTGAATGTTTGGAGTTGCTAATATTGAGTATATCAAATAGATGTGTCACAAATAAAATGGAAGCATGGGTAATATTTTTGTAGTTTTGACATCCGTTTGAAACTGAAATTTCATTGCAAAACACACAGTCAATCAAATGTTTAATTTCAAGCATAGCTATTCTGATGCATTTTATTTTTCCTCTATAAGTGCTTAATTAAATTCAGCATTGTGTTTTTGAAAAATTATATTTAGGATGTCAGAGAACATGTAATTTTTTCATCAACTACAATATTTATAAAAACAACTACATCTACTGTTTCCATCTGTTTGCCATTTGTATACATCTATCCAAAGGGAATAACAGCCAGTATTTGACTTAGATATTTTAAATTTAAAAACCCCACCTTTTTTATACAAGTTTGCAGATGCAGGGTATGAGGTGGTAGGGCTTTCTCTATCTTTTTTTATGATCCAAAGCTTAATATTCTTTATGTAAGTACAGATGTAAGTTCTTAGCTTAAAAAGGTTTCACACTCCTTATCATAAACTACTCAGTGTCTGAAAATAGGTTTTCATTTCCAAAGCTGTATTTCCACCCACTGACATATATATTCCAGCAGACATATAAATCTTCAGAAAAAAAAATGGAGCTCAACAGCTAAACAAGCATGAAAGGTTATTATTTTCCTAAACCAGTGCTGGATCACATCCACCTAAGTAATTTTAATTTTGTTTTATCTGTTCTTTAAAAGTAAAAAAAAGCCCTTCTAAACAGTGTTTTAAAGCAGACCATTCCAGTGCTTAACTATTATTTCTGTTAAAGTTTTTTTATATAATTTAATTCTGGCTTACTGCATTTTGCCTCATTAATTTCTGTCCTATTCACTATGGAGAGCAAGTTATTTCCTGTTCCTTTGATGCTCTGATGCAGTCTTTTATATATATGAAGACTATTATGTTGCACTTTTCTCTTTTTTAACCAATTTTTTTTTTTCTATTTTTAGTGTATTTCCCAAAACACACCAGAGAAATGAGCTACAAAAACTTTTCCAAGGATCTATCCCTATAAGAAGGAGACCTTCATTAGCCTAGCAGTGAATGGTTAGACCGGAAGAGTAGGTGTTCCAATTTAGTAATTTAAACTTGCTATAAAATGGTGCCCTACCCATTAAAAATCTATTCTAAAGTGATAGACTCAATTAATATAGTTATATACAATTCCTATTGACCTTAAAAATAAAATAAATGAAGTTTTAGTATAGCGGTGTGGTTTAGCCACAGTAAGCCCTACCACAGCTGCTCACTCACTCCCCCCTGGTGGGATGGGGGAGAGAATCAGAAGGGTAAAAGGGAGAAAACTCGTGGGTTGAGATAAAGACAGTTTAATAGGGAAAGCAAAAGCCACACACGCAAGCAAAGCAAAACAAGGATTTCATTCACTACTTCCCATCGGCAAGCATGTGTTCAGCCATCTCCAGGAAAGCAGGGCTCCATCATGCGTAACAGTTACTTGGGAAGACGAACGCCATCACTCTGAACGTCCCCCCTTCCTCCTTCTTCCCCTAGCCTTATATGCGGAGCATGACATCATATGATATGGGATATCCCTTTGGTCTGTTCAGGTCAGCTACCCCAGTTGTGTTTCCTCTCAACTTCTTGTGCACTCCCAGCCTACTCACTGGTGGGACAGTCTGAGATGCAGAAAAGGCCTTGACATTGTGTAATCATTGCCTATCAATAACTAAAACATGGGTGTCTTATCAACATTGCTCTTCTCACAAATCCAAAACACAGCAGCATAGAAACTACTATGAAGAAAATTAACTCTATCCCAGCCGAAACCAGTACATATAGCCAGGAAAACTGGGAATGCAAAAAAGATACAAATTTGAACAAGTATTTTCTAGTCAAGCTCTTTAAAGAACTGCATAAAATACAGCTGGAGTAGTATGTTTCTAATGCTTAAGTGGAAAAATTGAATTAAAATACACTGTTCTGTATATTAAAATACCAAGGGGAAATCAAAGCTTACTTAATGGATTTCAAAATTTGAATGGCTATTGGAGATAAGTATGCCCTTCAATTTATTGGCATTCTCCAGAATCTCTTCACAGCATACACTAAACAAAGGCAATCTCAACATGTTCAAATAAACAAGGAAATATGAATGTAAGTGAGTTCCTCCCTAGGAAGAACCATGAGCGAATCCTAGATATATGGGATTCAATTAATTTTTCCTTTAAGGAAAAAGTTCTCCCCTTCTATTTTTTGCTAGTATTCTACACAGTTTTATTATCATCACTTGTGAACACAATAAAGTATGTATTTCATTTTGCAATAACATTCCATACACAGCTAGGTTTTAGATCACTACACTGTTAATGATAAAATCTTAGTATTGGTGAACATCCACATAACAAGAAACCAGTCTGGAATGATCAAGACTGCCATGAGTGAAGTAATGATCACAGTCTCTGCATCATCCTCCAAGTCCTGGTCTTGGAGCATTAAATGTTGATGAGATCTTGATTGCCTTTATTCTCTGGGCATTTCTACACTTTGGGGAATATTAATGGGGGCTAGGGTACTCATCATATGTATAATTATGTAAGTTATGCTATTATATGCTTATTACTTGATTATATGCTCACCATGGTGGAACAAATTGGTAGATTAATGGACATTAACGGAGGCTTCACAGAAAGGACACTTGAAGCCTGAATTTCTGAAACTCCAGCTTTGGCCTTACAACACCAGAACCTTTATTCTCACAGGTAGACTTTCAGTGTTCAGGTCCCTGTTTTCATCATTACAGGTGTTGCATACCTGCTGAGTTATTAGGCCGTAACTGGACAACAGTGGAGCTTGTGTTTGATTTAGCTGAACTCTGACCACATGTGACACGGACATTGAATGTGCTTTTTGTTGACTGACCACCAGGTGACAAATAAGACCAAATGCAAACAAAATCAACCAAGGTCAACAAAAGCAAATGCAAAGTCTTGCATCTCGGACAGAATAACAAACTGGCACCAACTGCGTGGAAAGCACTTTTTTAGAAAAGATCTCGGGTTCTTGGTGGATAACAAGTTGAGCATGAGTCAGGACAGTGTCTTCGCGTGAAAGAAGGCCAGCAGATTCCTGGGTTGTATTAGGAAGAGTGCTGATAGTAAAGTTGAAGGAGGTGATTCTTCCCCTCTACTCAGCATTGGTGAGGCCATATCTGGAAAGCTGGGCCCAGGTATGGGCTTCTCAGTAAAATAAAAGCTTTGATGTATGAGAGTGAGTCCAGTGGAGAGCTTGGTGACCCAGCTTGAAGACTGAAGCACTTGATGTATCAAGACAGACTTGGGGAAACGGGTTTGTTCAGCCTCAAAAAATAGCATGATGGAAGATACCTGTCTGTCTGTTGTATGGAGAAGATGGAGCTAGTACCTTTTTGGAGGTGTACAGTAGAAGGACAAGAGGCAATTGTAACAATAGAAATTTCAACTAGATATCAGGAAAAACTTTTTCACCGCAAAAATGGTCAAACACTAGAAAGGCTGCCCAGAGAGATCATGGAGACTCCACCTTTGGTGAGCAGGGTTTGACCAGATGACCTGTAGAGGTGCCTTCCAACCCAAATTATTCTATGATTCTGTGACATGACTTGTGTAACATAGTAGAAAACCATATTCCTAACAGTATCAGTTATGTGTGCTTTCTGTTCTCTGCTCAATTCCTGTGATGGTGAAAGTGAGACTATCCAGCCTGACAGAAATAAAAAAGCAGAGATACCTACCACATCTTCTGAACCCTCTTTCAAAGGGTGTACACAGAAATGCTGGATATCCAAGATTGGACTAAATGGTGCTGGAGAAATGTAATTGTTTATCAGTGGCAAATGTCATAGGGTGAATAAAAGACAACAGATTGCCAACACCTGGCTCTCTAATTTGCTCCCCCCTTCCTTTTCCCTCTTCATAACCTAATTATATTATATCTACCAATCTTTGCACAGACGTACTAACTCTGACTGTGTGTTCCCTGGTTCTCTTTGTCTTTTTTGACCTTTTCTGCATAGTGATGTGTGCCTGAGCATGCTGTCTCAGCAGGAGAAGACAGCTTTCTTACAGGACCAAGCAGTTAGCTGGGGAAAAGTGTATTAGTAAAATGGCTGCAGCATGCCAAGCAGGAGAAAGCAAGAGGGAGAATGAGGAAAGCTTTGCTTGCTCTGCAGATCTATAGGAGATGGTGGTAAAATGCTGAAGTTTGTCTGTCCTCTCTCTGGGGGACTAAAACAACTTCATAAGGGCTAAGGAGGCAGTTCCAGCTAATTAGGCCCTGAAGATCAGAAAGTAGGTTTTTACCACTCTTGTCAAAGAAAACCAAGCTTCTCCCTTGATGAAACAAAAACTTCTGTCCTCTTTTCATTTCCTTTTGTTTACAGTTCCTAGGATAAATGATCCATTGGTCCTGTGCCTCAGCTTCTGGCTGCAGTGTGCTATGAAGAGAAGACCACACTTTTCTAGCCTCTAATAGCTCACACATTCTGCTCCAAAGTCAGTTAAAAAATATTTCCTTCCTCCCACCCTGCACAAAAGAAATCTGCACCTTTTCTTCCCAGCACAAGATAGTCTTTCTGAGGCACACTGACAGCTCATGAAGTGTCATGAAAACCTTTCAGTCCATGATTCCTTCTGTAACACTCCACACAACACATGTACTAGGAAGGCACAGGGTAATGGACAACAGTCAGAAATCTGCATTTAAATCAGAAATATGTCACAAACGTATAAGAAAAACAAAACTTCATTTACTCAGACAAGACAAAATCACCTATAACTCAGCGAGACAAACATGTGGTGGGAAAAAGGGTCTAGAATTTTTGTGACAGGGGAAGAGATAGGAAGAGATTTCAGGGGGTGCCAAATCATCCAACATCACAAACAGCAGTGAGTGGGCGAACAGGATCCCTGAGGGAACAGCAGTAAAAAGACTTGCCAACATTGCCTTACTTTTGTTTCCCTCAGGACAGAGGATGTATGGGATGAGCTCATTTTCCCTCCAGCCAATTTCTCTGAAGAACCAGTGGAGTGGAGCTTGAAGAGGATGAACTATCAGTTACTGTAAACTAGTATGAATGCCCAGGCTACCAGTGTGCTGCTGGAGACTTTCTTTTTTGTGAACCTCCAAACCTCAGCATCAAGAAAAGGCAGAATAGCAGCAGTGGGTGCTCAGTAAATATGTGTGTTGGGTGAAAACTTGTGTCAAACTAAGATGAAGAAAAGAAAAATTGTGCTCAAATATTAATGTTGTTTCTTTTCTTTGTTTTTGTAGTCTTTCCTAAGTGGAGAGCAAACCAAGAATTTCCTACTCTTTCAACAGCCCAAATGTAATGAATGAGACTTTTGAGCGTAGCAGAGGTGTTTTGTCAGTATTTGTAATAATTCTCCTTCATGATATGTTACTGATGGTATTCCTTATAGGATCATTGAATAATTTAGGTTGTAAGGGACCTCCAGAGGTCATTATGGTCGTCATCTTCCTGCAGTCCTCAGCCAATACCTTTGTTCAAATTCCCTTCAAAAATTCCCTGCAACTTCAGACTAAAACACTAGCACTCAGAGTCTACTGGTATTAATACGTTTATTTGAGGAGATCAGTTTCTCGAAGTTTTGTAGGAAGCTACAATAATGTTTCAAAGCTGAAGATTATCTGTTTATTTTACTGCCTCATCCTTACATTGATCCTTTTGAGCTATTGACACTATACCAGAATTCTCAGAGATCATTTGTGTACTCTTTCTGATTAATGTTATCACCATAATTCTTCAATCTTGCAAAGCAAGATATTAAAAGGAAAGATTAAAGCTCCTTTTTGCCTAAGACAAAAAGGATAAACAGAAAGAGATGTCATTGGTTTCCATTTTTAAAAGAGTGACATAGAGGATGATGAACAAAATTACATGTTAATAAATACATGTATAAAGGAAGCTAAGTAGGAAAGCTTCCACCATTTAAGATCAGTGCACTTGTGTTAGGCAGAAGTTGTAATTATACCAGCTGGTCTCATTTTACTCTGCAGCAAACAAGCTTGTCACAGAACTTAGTGTACCCATTCTTTAATCATAATGATCTTCAGGAGACATGTTTTCCCCTTGTATTAACATCAATATAATATTACTATTCTCTTCTTCAATAATGAGAATGAGTGGCATTGAACTAAACTCTTGTGCACTGATTACAAAACATATTCTGTTCATTCCTCATTAACCTCTATGAACCACTGAGAAATATTGACCTGACTTGACAGTATATTCTTATTGTCCCCTCTGTGGCTCGTCAGGCACTTAATCATATAGTTCTGTTGAAATTACTTATAACTTTGTCAGTGTCAATTTTTATTTTCACATTGTTATACCAAAACCATGAATATTTAGAATGCTTATATGCAGGTCAATCATTTTTTCAGAAACAATTGTTGCAATATGGAGCAAACTACAATGACGTTGAAGTGAAACAACACAGAAACAGAAAATTCAGAAAGAAGGTCAACATTTTTAGATAAGAGAAATATTGGCCATACCAGCATTGACAATATTTCAAGAGTTAAATTTATTATATAATTGAATAAATCATAGTTAATTAGAGCTAACCTGAGAGGAACTGAACCCAAAACACTTAACAAAGCTCAATGTATAGTGTTTGCTTTACTCTCCTGAGTGTGCTCTTGTTTTCATGCCTTCTGGTTAGAGTTCATTTCACCAAGATTTATTGTCCACATCTGAACCGGCCACTTTGTTCATAGTCAGTGAAGGCATCATTCATCAGAACAAAGGTATGCATCTGCCTTGAATCACAGACAAATATCTGCTCCTTTCCTTTGTCTGTACGAGAGGCTGGAGTGACCACCTGTTGTGGTTTAACCTCAGTAGGCATCCAAGCCCCACACAGCTGCTCGCTCACTCCCCACAGTGGGATGGGGGAGAGAATCAGAGGGTAAAAGTGAGAAAATTCGTGGGCTGAGGTAAAGGCAAAAGTTGCACACAAGTTGCACACCAGCAAAGCAAAACAAGGAATTCTTTCACCACTTCCCATCAGCAGGCAGGTATTCAGCCATCTCCAAGAAAGTAGGGCTCCATCACGCGTAATGTTTAATTGGGAAGAAAAATGCCATCACTCCGAATACCCCCCCTTCCTTCCTCCTTCTTCCCCCTTCAGCTTTTATTGCTGAGCACTACATCATACGGTATGGGATATCCCTTTGGTCAGTTGGGGTCAGCTGTCCCAGCTCTGTCCCCTCCCAACTTCTTGTGCACTCCCAGCCTACTCACTGGCGAAGAAGCATAAGAAGTAGAAAAGGCCTTGACACTGTGTAAGCACTTGCTCAGCAATAACTAAAACATGGGTGTGTTATCAATACTGTTTTCATGACAAATTCAAAACGTAACACCATGCAAGCTACTATGAAGAAAATTAACTCTATCCCAGTTAAAACCAATACGCTACCTCAAATGTAAATGTCTACTATGCAGCTGTCTACACTTGGTGAAAAATCCTTCTTGTGTCTGAATGAATTTCCAACTTTATTTCTTCGCTGCAAGAACTGTTTTTACCAGTTCTTCCTACTTTTTAATTTTTTTAAAACTCCACTTCCCATCAGCAGGCAGGTATTCAGCCATCTCCAAGAAAGTAGGGCTCCATCACGCGTAATGTTTAATTGGGAAGAAAAATGCCATCACTCCGAATACCCCCCCTTCCTTCCTCCTTCTTCCCCCTTCAGCTTTTATTGCTGAGCACTACATCATACGGTATGGGATATCCCTTTGGTCAGTTGGGGTCAGCTGTCCCAGCTCTGTCCCCTCCCAACTTCTTGTGCACTCCCAGCCTACTCACTGGCGAAGAAGCATAAGAAGTAGAAAAGGCCTTGACACTGTGTAAGCACTTGCTCAGCAATAACTAAAACATGGGTGTGTTATCAATACTGTTTTCATGACAAATTCAAAACGTAACACCATGCAAGCTACTATGAAGAAAATTAACTCTATCCCAGTTAAAACCAATACGCTACCTCAAATGTAAATGTCTACTATGCAGCTGTCTACACTTGGTGAAAAATCCTTCTTGTGTCTGAATGAATTTCCAACTTTATTTCTTCGCTGCAAGAACTGTTTTTACCAGTTCTTCCTACTTTTTAATTTTTTTAAAACTTTTGGCTTTTTTTTTTTCCTAATCAGTTTGCTATCTCTACATTGTAAAATGTCACTATGCATCATTTTTCTGCACTACTCTATGGATATTCCTTAGAACTTAAAGGGGTTTTTTTGATTTTTTGTTTTCTCTAACTGTATTTATTCTCGGACAAAGTATACACAAATAATGTCATCAGTATGTTTCTCATCTATTGCTCCCTCTTTACATGTTGTCTTAGCTTCTTCAAAATAAAATAATCTTCTGGAAATAGTTGAGTGATGACAAAGGATGTTGTTTTAAGCATCAAGATACACCACTACAGTCCTACAGATTGTTTATATTCAGCTATCTTGATTCAGATGAGGGCATGATACAGAAATAAATTGAGTAGCAGTGATGAATGAGTATATGTAAGCTTCTCTGCTTGCATATCAGCAGCACGTGACATTGCTGATCATGACACATCATTATCCTGACATGCAAAAGACAGAGATACCAAAAGAATATATGAATCTGAATTTTCCTGGATTGTTGATGGCTGAAGATGTAGGAGACATTTATACTACAGGATCTTCCTTGTTGGACTTCTTAAAAACCTGTTCTTTCTTAGATAAGGAAAGGTGTCTTTAGGGTATAAAATGTCTAAGATGTTGCATCATTACGAACTTTGAAAAATGAAAAAAAAAAGCAGTATAGGTTTCCATACTTAGTTTGAGTGAAAATTAATTGCATTAGGGAACAATGAAAATAACTTACAGCTCTGGTACAGTTTCCTTTAGCAGAAAACCTCACACAATAAATTTTATCTGCAATCTGAGTATATTTCTGAATTCCATACTAGTACATAAAATGAGGTAACATAGCAACAGCATGATAAATATTTTATATAATCTGACTGGCTAAACAGATTCAGATGCATCCCAATGGATGATGACTAGCATTAGTCATAGTTACCGCTTTATGGGCTTAGCCTTCTGGAAAATTTAATTAATTTGTTATGCTACTGTGCACAACCTGACAACTATGAATATAATAGGTACTTGTTCTTCGCCTGCAACAGTCAGGTCATGTTCAAGTGTTCACAATGTACATTCAGCTGTGCTGAGCAGAGAGCACTGAGGTCACATTGATGTCAGATTGGAGGTTGACGTCATGTAAGACAGGTAACTGGTATCAGTGCCTGATGGACATCCATTTCCACAGAAGCTAAGGATCAGCACAGACTACAACACTTCTGAGTCTGAGTATGTGCACAATTTGACCTTGCTTTCTTTAACAGGGCAAAACACAACAGGTATGTTACAAAAACTAAAACCAAACACATGAATAGGTCAAGCCAAGGCCTTGATTACTATACAAACGTACCTATAGGGAAGGAGTATGAAAAAAAGAAAAATCCCACAATTCGCTGACTGCACTTTAAGATCGTCAAGGCTTTAGATATTTTATTAATGAGAACATTACACAGATATTGTTAAATTTTGGAAAGAACAAACAGCCAGCAGTAAGAATACAACTGTATTCAGTTAGAAAGGGCAAAAGTTGAAGAGAATATTTTCTACATAAGAAAAACCAAAAGAAGAGACGGAATGAAGGGAGCAGATGGGAGAAAGCACCTATCCTAGGCATACTGAGAGCATTCACCAAGTTCCAGGACTACATCCTCAAGGAGCTTCCACAATTTAAAAATCTTATTATGTCCCTTCTCCAACAACAAAAAAATATTATAAGATGATAGCAGGGATACAGCCATGCATATTGTTCTTTCTTCTAAGTACTCAAACACAATTTAAACTAAAGAATACCCAAACTGTGTAAGTGTAATCCTATTGACAGAATTGTCCCATTTTTTGTAGTCAGAACAAATCCTCAATGCAGACAGCATTTATTCACAAACACCTTGTGACCATGCCTTAATGTGGATCAATGATCATATAATTTGTAAATGTGAATTGTAGCTTTTTCTATAAATGTACTCATGTGACTCCAAATGCCGTTGCTGTCCTCAGCTGGAATACAAGAGAAGGAAACATCTCTTTCCTTTCTGAAAGTGATAGGACTCTTTCTTTGTGTTTTCTAATTAGAATGGATGCTGCCCGCTTCTCTTGTCACAGGAAATTTCTACTTAGGTGTTGTTTAATGGAGAGCAGGTTAAAATTCCATTGTGATGCTGTGTTGGGTGCAGGTGCAAAGGTTTTAGTAGCAGGGGGGCTGCAGGGTGGCCTCTGTGAGGAGAGGCCGGGGCTGCCCCGTGCCGAACACAGCCGGTTCCAGCCGGCTCCAACCCACCCACTGCAGGGCACGTCTGAGCCCCGCAGCCAAGATGGTGGCACTGCAGGGAAAGCGTGTTTAAGAAAGGGCAAAAATTCCACAAAAAGGGAGGAGGAAGGTTTCTGTTCTTTTTACATTTTATGAGAGAGAGTGATATTTCTAGGCACAGAAACACAGATGCAATACAAACAAGGGTTGAATGTAATGATAAAAATACTGTAGTTAGGAGCCTGGATTTATGCTTCTGCTTTGAGAATAAAGAAACAGTTACACAAATAGTCACTAAACTGGAATAAGACGACTAAGACTTAAATCCCTGTTGTGCTTCAGCTGGTTTACCAATCGAACTGACCCCTTATTTCCATTCCATATAGTGGGTGACTGGATACCTAACTCACATGTAGTTGTCCAAATTGCCCACACTTAATTTAAGGTGTCTGAAGCTGGAACTGAATCCAAGTGGCACTTACCAAACATAGGCTTACTCCAAGATTTTAAAATAAACTTAATTACAGGAAATAAGGGATTTATATACAGAAAAAGAAAAATAGTAATTGCAGAAGCTGATGCATAGTCTACTGAATTTATGCATGAAAGAGGACAACCAGACATACATAGAATGACACAAAAATATCTGGGCAAACATACATATTTCCAGGCAAAGCCTAAAAGGCATGTCAGATGACCTTAAGGGGAAAAAAGAAAAAGAAAAAAAAAAAGGTAGCTGGTAATCTTTATCAATTGTTTTCTCTTTCCTTTTAATATTCAGTAAAATCACATATTTTAACAACTGTTTTTTAATTCAAAGTCTGAATATTCCCTCAAAATGGGTGAAGACAATACCTCCATCAGTACCAGAATATTTTTCTGTTTATTTTGAATCTAAAGTTGAAACTTTTCAGCACATTAGGTCTCAAGACTGATCTTTTATAATCACAATAGAATGCAGCTTGTAATGAATTCCGAGAGCAAGAGATCAACCAGTTTTATTAACCTATTATACTGTAGCTCGACTACAAAAAGAAGACGGAATTATGGAAGTTTCTACAATATTTTAGTGACTCATAAAATTGTGATTGTAGACTGACATATCTATAATTAAGAAAACTAACTCTTCTAATTCAAGGCAGACATTACAGGAAAATTCCATTAGCAGCCTACAAAAGAATGCAATATTTATATGCTCACACATGAAGAAAGAAAACAATTTGACAAATTGTATTTGCAGTTTGGATTGTGTTCTGTTCTCAGAATGAAATACAGGTCATAAAGAAGAAAATCCTAAATCAAGTCCTGTCTTGAATCAGTTTATGTTTTGTCTGTTCCTTGTTCAGTTAAGCCACAAATAATTATTTTGAAATTATCACTTTCCTATGCAGTGTCTAGGTCAGAACTGCCCACTTTATCTGCTGAATCTTCTTTTCATCAAGCTGAAAAGTCTGTCTCTTTCGAACTATTTGTCTCTGAAGCCCACAGCCTCTCTCTTTCCTGAAAGCTGTTCATCCTTTCTTCTGCCCCTTCTCCCTTCCATCAAGGTGAGGGAGTTGGGGTGGGAAAGCATTAAAGAATTGTAATCCCCTTCAGTGTGCAAGGCTTATCTTCCCTAACTCTAGCCGTCTCAGACTTAAGTTTGAGCTTGTGATTTTATTTTTCTAATATAATCAATAGGGAGAAATACGCACATAAAAGGTTGACTGATGCGTCAACTGTTAAAAGCATTTCTTTTAAATTCAGATGAACCAGTTTTGGAGGTATCAGTTTTTCTATATTGACCTTGAAAGGAGTTTTAAATGTAGTAGCTTTAGATATCCAATTCAATATGTAAGATTTCCATGAGGTGATTTAGATGTGTTAAGTCATACTCTTGGCTTCAACTGTTAAAGTCAGTAGAAAGCCAGTAGGATGTTGTTGGGGAAGTAGAGTAAGAAGGAGCCATGGGAGTAAAAAAAAAAAAAAATGCTCACTGGCACATTAAGAAAAGCAGTTTAGACCATAGACCAGTTTTATTTTGTATTGTATTTGAATTTGTGAGATCATCAGGTTGAAAAGTGATAAAGTCATTAATTCTGGAAAATATCTGAGTCTGTAGCTTAGTTTTGGGTTGTGGGTTTTTTTTTGGTTTTTTTTTTGTTTTTGTTTTTTTTTTCCCCATAAGCAAGGATACTCAGGTAATATTAATGAGTGGTAAAACAAAAGAAGAATTCATGATGATGTGCATTTGCTCCTACAGGACAATGAGAAAGGACATGAGTAAAATCAATGCTTGGTTCATCTAAGAATTGTTTTCAGTAAGGACAATGCTGGTTTATAGAGGACTTCAGCTTTGAGCTATCTATCTCAGTTTTTTTTTAAAAAAACATTTTGCCATGAGACTTGCCATGGTCAAAAAGACAAAGGAATAAAGCAGATTCAGTTCAGGCACATTTTGCCATAGTATGGATATGGGGGTAGGTTTCATGTTACTAAATGTACATGTCTCTATTGCAGACATCTGAGCTTGTTACTGTAGGATGGATTTATAGTAAAGGGAGAAAGTCACTTGTCAATATGATGAAGATGACTACATTGTAGGTTTCTTTCTTCAAGCAAATTAACATCCTAGGAAGATATTCTCATGAGCTGTCTGACGACTCTATCTTACTTTTAGACTCAATTAAATTGTTTTGAGTTATTCCATAGGCAGTTGCTGACTTTTGTCAACACTGTAATAACTGGTGATCAAAATCTCTAATATGCATCACAGATATGTTTACAGAGAGTGACTGAATAGTTATGGAAGAAGAAAATATAAATTAATGTTATTTTAGTGGTGACTTCTTGAATCTAAGAAAATGCAAGTTAATGTTTTTCATGCATCTATAGGAAGTGATGTATTGTAAATTGGAACTTCAGAAACCATATCCTTCTTCTTTCCAAGACTGCTATCAGCTGCATTATGATAATACTTAGCAAATAAAAGAAATTGTAAGTACCTATATAATGTCCTTATTTTACAGTTCCTATTACAAACCCATACAAGGTCAATTTCTTGCTGGGCACATGCACTGATATCCATTTGGAGGCCTTTTTTTTCTGTTTAGCAATGCATTTTGTAAGGTTTAATGTTTGGAAAATGCTTTTCAGACTTAACAAATTGGATACATATTCCAATTAAGTACATCCTGACATTTTTTTAAATTATCTTTTTGTTTTCCTAAAGACCAACATTTAAAAAACCTCTAATAAACATACTTAACTACAGCTTAAAATAAAGTCAGCTCTCCAGACATAGCTGAGGCTATTATGCCATGTTCTCAGTTGGCTATACTGATTGCCCTGACTTAGTGTTTTCCATGAATTCTTTGGTTGTAAGACATTTGACTTTACATTTTGATTTTATGGGTCTTCGTTACCCAGGCATGAGACTGCCTTTCCTCAGTCTTTGTAATAACTAATTATTAATGAAACCATGGTGTTTACCAACAATAGGAAAAATTTTACTAGAAAACAATAAATGCAATACCAAAATATAATCCCCCCCAAATAATAAGTTATATTACTTCGACATTAAGATGAACTGTTCTTCAGAGTAAATTTCCATGGGTTGCTCCTGTGAGTAATGACCTCAAAAGTTGCCCTTTTAATCTAGTTTAGATATTCAATGGTTATTCATCAATTTAGTCCTCTCTTCATAGAACCTTAGAATCATAGAATCACAGAATTACGGAATCACAGAATCATAGAATCATAGAATG
>NW_009204917.1:0-4844 GCF_000690835.1 Fulmarus glacialis
AGCCGGCCCTACCGGGAGCAGCCGTACCCTCTCTCTTACTGCAGCTACCTCTATGGCATCGGCAACGTGACCGGTAGGAAACTGAACTAAACTTTTCTGGAGTGTAGATGGAAAAAGATAGATGTCACACTAAGCTATGTAGGAAAGTAGCTCATTAAATGCAGTAATATTATTATCAAAATTTATGTGCTTTAGTTTCCTATAAACAAACCAAAATGCTATGGATGGGGTGACACTTCATTTCTAGCAAGACCATGTATACTACCTAACTTCTGTCAGAACTACATTCTGGATAGGACTGAATAACAAAGCAGAAATAGATCCTGCAAGAATGCCTTCTCAAAAATACCTCCGGTTGCAAAGTAACTTATTTACTGTAAATCGCTGACAATGCAGCATCACCTTGGCAGTCTCTCCAGCTGACTCCCTTAACAGAGCTAGATGAATCCTAAAGGACAGAAAACACCAAAAAACCATGGAAATACAAGAAATGTATCAGAAACAGTATGAAGCAGCTTAATTAACACCTACACAGCTAGAACAAAAATAAACTGTAAAACACAACAAAAAAACCCACGGGAGATGTGTCAATAAAACCAGATGAAGGCTATCGCCTTCTCTGAAAAACTCAAGAGGAGATCTGAGCCGACGACAGAGAACTTTGGGGTACCAGATACCAAACAGAAACACACTGCAAGACAGAAAACAGACAGACCGCTCTGGAGCACGAAGATGGCATCGGCAAAGGTTCTGGCAGAACAAGAGGCATCGTTACAGGGATTAGAAAGGTCAGCAGTTCCCGGAGCGTGTCCCGGAGACCATGTCCCCACCAGCATGGTGGTACTCCGGTGCCCACCAAAGCAGTGGTTCTTCGATCCCTGCCAGCGTAGCAGAACCCCAACTCAGCCTCCTCCTTCTGCAGTGCAAGGTCAAAGCCAGAGATTGTGTCATGTCAAAATACCATCACTTGTCACAGCACTTCACGATAATATCCCTGATGAGGCAATACTCTCCAACACACACTTCAGTTCTGGGGGCTCAAGGCTGCCGGGAACGTGTTGGCTTTCTCACAATAGGGACTCAGAGACTCAGAGAGGCAATAAGCCATCCCTTCTGTTGACTGGATTGCTCAAAGCACTTCTAAACCACTTCAAGATTAGTAATAAATCTTTCAAACATCTTAAAGCGTAGAAAAAGAAGTGATTGGCTCATGGGCTTAATACAGGCTTTATTCCGAAATCAGGGTTTTTTTTCTGAAAATTGCAAAGCATGGTTGTTGGGAATGTAAAGTTCCAGGCAGATTTAATTGTGCTATGAAAAGTAAATAAATTGTTGGTAGTGGTAATAAGACAGTCCTTCCAGTCACGTGGAGTTAGTTGTTGCCAAGTAGTGCTTGCATAGTCAAGGACTTTTCAGCTTCCCATGCTCTCCAGGTGCACAAGAAGCTGGGAGGGGGCACAGCCAGGACAGCTGACCCAGCCGGCCGAAGGGGTATTCCATACCATATGACGTCACGCTCAGTGTATAAGCTGGGGGAGTTGGCCGGGGGGCAGCGATTGCTGCTCGGGGACTGGCTGGGCATCAGTCGGCGAGTGGTGAGCAATTGCATCGTGCATCACTTGCTTTGTGTATTATTGTTATTATTACTATTTTACTTTATTTCAATTATTAAACTGTTCTTATCTCAACCCCCAAGTTTTCTTACTTTTACTCTCCTGATTCTCTTGCCCGTCACCCCCAGAGGTGGGGGGAGTGAGCGAGCGGCTGTGTGGCGTTTAGTTGCTGGCTAGGGTTAAACCACGATATACGCTCAATATTTTTAATATTTTGGATGCATTTGGATTTCTATGAAATATTCTTGAAAATAAGTTAAAGCAGATATTTAATTTTTTCTGAAGGAAAAGCCATTGTAGTAATTTGTACTATGCACTAGAAGGAATGCACTAATAAAGGTAAATATGGTAGAAACGAACATTAAACTATTCAAGAAAGCACAGAAATATGAGCCTTTGGAATGCAAATACACTTTCTAAAACTGCATAAAAATAAGAATTTCAGGTATGAATGCCTCTCATTCTATTAGTGATTTTTTTTTCTCCACTTCCTGTACTTTATTAGTCAGGAATTATATGGTTGACACTGGTGAAAAATAAGGCATATGTTTTGTAAAGTGGTTTTCCTGAAAACACCATCAAACAAGCAAGACACAAAAATGTGTATAGCTTGTGGACCTCCAGATTAAGATGCTACCAATCCATAATAATGCTTTATGTTTTTAATATCCAAAGTATTGGATGCATTCACTAATTAATGTTCCTTATATTTATTAATCTTGGGAAGATAAAGAATTATCTCCACTACATGCATAGAGAACTAAACCAGAAAATTATGAAGTGAGAATTATTTCAGGTGTAAGTAATTACGATCATAATGCTCTCCCTTGAAACTTTTCATGCTGCTACAAAGATGTGAATGACTTGAGTGATTCTCCCTCTGCCTCTTGCCTCAGTGCTATTTCAGCTGAGATCCCCACAAGCGTGGGTGTAGACTAAAGCTGTGTATAAAATTAAAAAAGCCTGGGATTAAGCTGAGAGGCCCTTCAAATCATGTTTATACAGCAGCCAAGTGGAGAGTTTTGCATGCTCAGCACTTCTGAAAACTAAGCGCTACACAATTTTTTGCCAATATAGCATTTTTTGAGAAAATGAATGGAGGAATCAACATGTTCTCATTTAGCTATAGATTTTTGATTGGTCTGTACTTAAGCTAATAGCATAACTATTTATTTGGTATAAATAAGACATTCTCAACTGAAGATTACTTTTGCAATCCATGGGAGGAATCTTGAAGAAAAACACCGTGAAAAATAATTCAATTGCAGAAATAATTTTTTAACAGGGCCAGAAAGATTGTGCTTGACATAAGTTACTGAACACTTCCATATTTGCTGTAAATGCAGCAAAAGCTTCTGGAAAACCTATAGCATAAAGAAACTATAATCACTAGAGAAACAAAGAAAGGGCACATGTCAGCAGGTTCCAGGTTACAAATGAAATGCAAAAGTACATGACTACCTAAGGCCCCGGCCTTTCAATGCATCATTCTGTGCACATCCTATCAGTTAGATAAAATTTCATACAGACCGTAAGAGCTTGCTTACTCTTTCAGAATTCAGTTTAGGAATCAGTGCTGTCACCTCCACTATTCTCGGATCACTTGCAGTTCATGAGGCATTGCCGGTTTGACAGTTGTGTTACAAAAAGCCATTCCTGCACCCAAAATTTCCCATTGACTAGGAGTTTTGCATGTGGAATACTTACAGGAACAGGCTCCAGCAGCTAGTGCCAAAATCTCTGGTTTTAAAAGTTGTTCCACTCACCTTCAGATTGCTGAGTAAGGACTGGAAGACAAAGAATAGCAGTGAGGTAGTAGCACAGGAACTGAAGGGAAATTTCAATAGAAGAAAGGAAAGGGGGAAGGAAGGAAGAGAAGATAAATCAAAAGTTGCTGCAAAGTAAGGGAAAGTGCAAATAGCAGACCACGCAAAGATAGGAAAGGAGGATCCAGCATTTAGACTTAGTGTTTAACCAAAGTGATTGTAAAAGCTTGCAAACAGGAAGATTGTTAGCTTGCAAACAGGAAGAAAGGTAATACGCAAAAATTGCACATTCCAACAATACAGGCAACTATGAAAGTGGTGAAACACAGGCGAGAGAGACCGCATACATGCTCCTGAAAGAGTAATCTTGAGGACCCAGCTGGGACTATGGATTGAACCACAGCATGTCCTCACACTTGGAAAAATACATGGTTGTGATGGCAGGAGGGGTAGCAGCATTTTCTTTACCCTTTAGCGTGTCAGCGGTGCTGCAAACCAGGAAGACTGGTCAACTACCATGATATAACGAAGGGAAAAAAATAACTGCACAAAGTGCCAGTCATCTTTTCCATTCATAAGCATTGCCCATAGCGTTAAGTACGGAATTGACACGCTCAACCAATTGAATGTGAATGGAGTTAGGATGCCATCTTGTGACTAGCTGATAAATTACAGAACTGGGGTTTCCTGGCTTAATTTCTTAAGTATCTTCTGTCAAGATTTTATCAAAACATGAAAGATACTGCTATATAAGATAGGGTCTAAATTTAAAATGCTAAGTACAATACCTGTTCTGCTCTTCTCATGGATTTTTTATGCTGGCATTCTTATTCTGTATGTTTTAATTTGATTAAAAGCACTGGGCTCAAAAAAAAAAACCCAAAAAACCCTACACAAAATGCAAGTGTTCATCTCGGAAGTGAACACAGATGAACTGTTCCTCAAGAACCGTTCTGACCTTTTTCCTCTAAAAATGTCACTGAAACCTCAAGATGGTATCCAAGACAAATTCCAGGTTCCCTTTGCCACTTTGAATTTATCATATTAGCCCGCATGCTGAAAAAAGTGACACTCCACATATTTTTGCATCAGCCTGAGGTGTCCTAGACAGAAGGTAATGGTTTAATCGATAAAGAGAGGCCAGCTCTCAGAAAGCTGGTGATGTTGGTAGTCAGCATGAGAAAAGAGAACTTTACCAGTGTAACTCATACTAAGATGCTAGGATTGTGCAAGGTAACACTTCAGATCACTGGAAAACACTACAGAGGGATATTCGTCTTGTCCTGCCTGTGCCGCTGCACCGAGAGATCACCGTGTCAGGTCAGGTTCATTGCTCCTTTGGAAGGCTTCTCCCGCTAACCGGAGTGTGGAAGCAGTGGGGTGGGATGGCGAGCGTCACTTTGTACCTCAGGAAAAATGTTATTTAAAAACCACAAAGATCTGGTAGGCCTTACAACGCTCGGAG
>NW_009204918.1:0-200 GCF_000690835.1 Fulmarus glacialis
CTCTCCCTGTGGAGCATCCCTCCCTCCCCATGCGGAGCACCCCTCCCTCCCCCCGTGGAGCCCCCCTCCCCAGCAGCACTGCTGCCCTCAGGGAGGGCCAGGGGTGCCGAGCGCTGCGCGCCCGGGGAGGTGGGGCAGATGCACTGACATGTTCTCTGCCAGAAAACTTCCATCTTCTGTTGGGTGGTGCTTGGGGGGGC
>NW_009204918.1:231-2746 GCF_000690835.1 Fulmarus glacialis
AGCCCCAGCCCGGGTGCTGTGTGTCCGCTCCCGCGGCCGGCTGAGCCGCCCCTCTGCTGCTGCTTTCCGAAGCGCCCAAAGCCGTTATTCTCTGTTCACAACGCGTGCGTACGCACCGGTGAGTGGGCCAAGAGCTCCCACCGACACCGGGCGGCAAGCTGCCGTCAACCAAAGCTTTTTACACCTGTAGTCTTTCCTCGCTCTTAACTAAGTTGGGACACAATTAACGGTGTGATTAATCATGTAAGCTATTTAATAAAGAAGGGCCAGGGAAACTAAAGTTGTCTACTAATCCAATATATAAAAATGCAGAAAAAAAAAAAAGAGGAAAAAACCCAGCCCCTGCTCTCTCAGCTCTGCTGGTGGTTCAGCAACAGCTCGTTGTGCATCGTCCTGATGTATCTCACCTTCCAAAAAGTAATTGTGTAGAATTTGTAAGAAAGAAGTACAAAGCAAGTGAGCAGCCTCAAATTGATTATTACTACTGAAAAGGGAATGGTGTAATTGCTTCTGAATAATGATTAAGCTTAATTAGAGTCAGTGTTTTGCCATTACACTGATAATAGCCACTTGTGGTGCCTAGGCTTCAATGTGTTCTCCAGGAATAGGTGTGGTACCAGCATCTTTGCTTCTCTACACCGAGTAGATGAGGTTCTTGGCTTTCTTCCAGCACGGTATGTACACGAGTGCCTGTGAAGCAGTAAGCTCTCGCAGATATTTAAGACGTGAAACTAAACTTTTATTTCTCTTTCTCTAATTTCTTTCCTGGAGTACTTGTAGTGGTTAACCTATTCAAAATAGCCTTCAATTTCTGTGATTCTCAGTTTAATTACCACTTCACATAGCATAGATTTCCAAAGAAAAATATTTTAGGATCTAATTAGATCCTTCCATTAGGATCTAATGGAAGGAGTTGCTAATGACATCTGGAAGTTACTGACATCCCTTCTGTTCTTCAGTGTCAGTGTCCTGAGGCTGCCACTCAGGCTTTGTTGCTAAAGATATTTGCATAGAAAGAGCCTGTTTGTTCTCTGGCTTCAACCTTTGGTTTGTGATGTTTATGGTTCTGTGATGGTTACGGCCTGCTGCTGTGTGAAGGAGTCAAGGACAACAGGAAAATGATTGCGGTGTTGTGGAAAGAAAGATGTTGAAGATCCTTTTGTGTGTTCGTACCAGTAGTAACGCACAGCTGAGGCACTGGGTTAAAGGCAGGCACAATCTGTGGGGTGGCTGCTTCCGAGCGGGAGGTTTGAGGGGCCGCTGGCCCCTTCCCACGCAGGCTGGTGATGGACACTCGTGATGTGCGTTGTTTGTGGCTGGAAGTGGCTCCTGAGACTTTCCGTAAGCAATTACTTAAGTCAGAAACTAGTAGTGAAATAGCCTCTTTGCAAAGTTTGTTGTGTGTTTTAGTTTTGTTTGGTTTTTTTTCCTGGCGATCTAGTGGATTTGTTGGACAAAAGCTAGGAAGAAATGAAGCCAGGTTGGCTGGGAGCGCATCTCTGCGCCTGGCTGATGGCGTGGGTTTTCTGCCCAGTGAGATGGCACCCGGCTCACGGGGGTACGGACCGCTCTGCTGCGCCGGGGGTACCCAGCTCACGGCGGTACGTGCACCAGAGCACTTCGGAGACCCAACTCCGTCTTACAGTAGTTTTCAGTAACATAATACTACTTCAGATATTTATGTTTTTCTTACTCTGTTAAAGTTCGCATTAAGCAATTCACTTACATGGGGCCAATACAAAGTTTAATATGATACTGCAGCAACTTTAATTTGTGGAGTTAAATTGGTGTGCTTTATTTAAAAAAAAAAAAAAAATCTAAATCACACCTGAACTCTTTCTTTAATGTCTTCTTAGAATTTAAATTATGTTTTTAGCTTTAGCAATTATTTGAAATGCTGATGTGTCAATCCCCAAAGAGAGAATACTTGTCTCGAGTATTGCCACTTGAAATTTTGGGAAGCCACACAGATGTTCATCTCCTCATTATGGAAATAATGTATTTGGTTAATGTGTTGGTATGAAGAGAGGGGAATACAAATTATCTTGCAACTTGAGAGCCATTTAAAAGTTTCCTTCTGCTTAGACTGCCTTATTCGTCTCTGCTAAGGCATCTCTGAGAAGAGGCCCCCCGGGATCTGCCGGGCTTGGAAGTGCCTCTGCCAGTTGCCGGCTCCGGCCCAGGGCTGCTGCCCCGTTCCCAGCAGCTCTGCCCGGGCTGGTGCTCGGCGCTGGGGCACGGAGACGCGCGGGGTTCTCACCGCAGCAGCCAGACGCTGTTGGATATACTGTATCAGAAATGGTGTGGCCAGCAGGAGTAGGGAGGTGATTGTGCCCTTGTACTCGGCCCTGGTGAGGCCGCACCTCGAATACTGTGTTCAGTTTTGGGCCCCTCACTCCAAGAAGGACATTGAGGTGCTGGAGCGTGTCCAGAGAAGGGCAACGAAGCTGGTGAGGGGTCTAGAGAACAAGTCTTATGAGGTCTCCCCTCAGCCTCCTCTTCTCCAGGCTAAACA
>NW_009204918.1:2903-7436 GCF_000690835.1 Fulmarus glacialis
AAACTTCTTTACTGAAAGAGTGGTCAGGCCTTGGAACAGGCTGCCCAGGGAAGTGGTGGAGTCGCCATCCCTGGAAGTATTTAAAAGACGTGTAGATGAGGCGCTTAGGGACATGGTTTAGTGGGCATGGGGGTGTTGGGTTAACGGTTGGACTTGATGATCTTTAGAGGTCTTTTCCAACCTTAATGATTCTATGATTCTATGATTCTATGATATTTGTCTTCTCGGAAGACCCGTGTGCTGTTCGCTGGGGACGAGGCTCAGGTCTCTCCAAGTGCCGTCATTGCAGCCTCCTGGCTTCTTGGGTGCACATCGGGAACACAGAAAAACGAGGAGAGGATCCGAGCCAGGAACTGGCCAAGGGCACTTGCCTGGTGGTCCTTAAGGCTGGCCAGGACCCCAGCGGGGATGCTGAGCTGGGGGTGGGGTAGCCCTGGGAAATGGAGAGGAAAAAAAAATAGAGGTGATGAAGAGCGGGTGCCTAGAGGATATTCTGCTCCTGAAATATTTAAATCAAATGGGAGAGCTTTTTTGCTCTCCCTGAAAGATGCGGGTGTTCCAATGACGAGTACTTGGGGATGCGGGCGTTCCTGCGCGGCACGCCATGGCCTCGAGGCCAGCCCGAGTGATTGTACCGTATCCCCCGGCCTCAGAAGTCGTCCCCCTTGTCTTTGTCTTCTCGCATACGAGTCTGAGCGCTTGTTCTGGGTAGTGCCTCGTGGTTTGATGTGATTAATGCGCACAGTTGGAGTGGAAGCTGAAACTTTGTGTTAGCAGCCTCAGCTGAGGAGGTTGCAGAGAGGGAGGGAGAGAACTGTAATTGTGTCGCTCTGTCTCGCATCCTCGCACGCTCTGGCTGGATGGCATTATTAAAGCCGCCTTATAACCAAGAAGTCAGTTGTCAAAAATCAAGGAAGTAGTTTATTTGTTTTTAAAGACTTCAAGAAAAAAAGGAAGGGAAGAATGCAATGGAGTTTTCAGGTAATATTTTCTTAGGGATGTTATCTCAAGGGGAATTTGAAAATACGATTGGTAGCCTATATAGCAGTTTAAACTGAGGCATGACTTGGCTGTGCACAGCCAATTATATCAAATCGCCGGCGTCGCGCATGCACGGCCCCTGTTGTGCCAGTTTATGTACTGGCTCCACCTGACTGCAGCTCGGGCGTGCGAGGGTCTGCTGCCTGTGCTGCTGAAATGATGGCTCCGCAGACGAGAGGCGTCACGTTAAATAGCGTTTTGAAAGAGCGTTGTTACTGTCATCTAGTCAGCGTTACCATGTCAACAGTAAAAAAAATGTGGCAACTCGATGTCTGGTTTGGGGGGCTGTATGTGTGTAAGCGTGGGTCTGAGAGCGTGCGTATGGATTTTAGGATACACAAATATATTTACACAGGCTGTAATTATTCCTGTTGACATGGTAACACCTCAGTGAGGCACACACAAATATACACAGAGAAAGAAAGAAAATTAACTCTGTGTATTGAAGGAATTGAATGCAAGGTGAGGAAATAATATTTGAAACCCGGTGAATCCCCCGTGCGTGGCGGGGGAAGGAGCAGCCCCCGCGCCGCAGACGCCAGGTACGGCTCAGCCTCCGTCGGTACGTGTCTCGCCTTATTCTCCCACCGCAGGCAGGAGGAGGACGGGCTTTGATTTCCTTTCATGTTTTGTTTGCTGGGAAGGTATAACAATGCGACCGAGCATTGATTTGGTTTTTGCAAGTTGATTTTAAGTACGTGTGCCAGAACGGCGCAGCCGGGACGGCTCAGAACTTAGGTCGCGTATCACAGGATGGTGGAAAACTACCTTTTATGTAGCATCGCTGTCGGTCCTGTTCTTGGCTCGCCCGCTGAACTAGAGCGGTGGGTGCGGTGGCCTGAGCGGGCAGGGTGCTCGGGGGCTGCGGTGCTTAGCCCCCGCCGTGCTCTGCAGCAGTGCCGGGCGGCGGCCGCAGCCTCTCCTCCACGGGCAGCTCTGACCTTGCGTTTCGTTTATTTTGGCATGATCGTTGTGTGTGCTGATTATTTTTATTTTTCATTATTGTTAATTATAACCTGTTGAGCATATTGAAGGGTAACTCCTGTTGCTGCATTGCAATGTAGAGGGATTTCTGTATTTTTATCCTCATTTTAAATGATGCGAGCAGTGTACTTGAGTTTAAATGCTTTTAAGGATACTCAATGTGCATTTTGTCTGCTGCTGCTATCAAAGGGAAGAAAACCACTCTCATGTTCTGCTTTTAGACCTTCTGTATCTCTCTGATTTTACTGCTCTGCATTATTACAATGAAACAGGCCATCTGTGGAGCCGCTTCTCCCGTTTAGTCAAAAAGGGTGGGAAGGAAGAACTCAGAAGACCGGTGGGAAGAAGACATCAATGCATACAAAGGGATTTAGTAAATTGCAAATGAAAAACTGAAATAACAGCTCAGAATTTGGGGTAAGTATTATTAATAGGAAGGAGTGATCTGCATGCTGACCGGTGGGCCTGGCTCGCCACCGCTTAGCTCCATGTCCCGGGGCGACACTCTTTAACTCCACTTGAGTTTTACTGCTGCCAGATGAGATTAATGCAGAAGCTGATCTATTTTTCAGTAAAGCAGAAAGGAACAGATAATTTCAAGAAGACTGGGTATGCAAGTGAGAGGGAAAGCAAGCTATTAACTAAGTTGCCTTGTGGTATGTATTAAAAAGAAAAAAAAGAAAAGCTTTTTGCTCGTCTTCAGGTATGAGGCAAAAATGAGTACTTCATGGATAAGTCTTGGCGAGACAAATAGCCCATTTCCAATAACTGGGCAGCAGGAAAGGATGAATTACTGGGAGAGACATTCTGCTTCTGGATGTATTTTTAAATCTGTTCTGTTTGACCTGATTCGGGTGATAATCTTTACAGCAGATACAGATCCTCACTCGCAAGAGTAGGCTTATGTGAGCAGCGTTTCTCCCTTGGCTGGGACTCTGCATATTGCAATTCATAAAAAATTATTCATTCCAGCAGCAGGAGTAATTTGAATAAGAAGTGGAGTATTCAGCTGAAAGGAGAGCACCGTATGCATTAAGCAACCCGGGTGACTTATACTGGTGTCAACCTAGAAAGTCCCTCTGTGGCTGAAAATGCAAAAACCTTATGCATTAGGAAGTCTGCAGTTCTTCGGGGGAAGAGGAGCACAAGCCTTCTTCATCTTCTGCCCCGTAACAGCTCTCTCGATGCTCTGAGGCATGGATTTGGTCTTTTTGTTGTTCATAAAGAAAACAGTGGGTCCCTCTGGGTTAGAACGTCAGCCTCCTGCCCGGGTAAGAGGGTGATCTGATGCCATCCAGAAGACCATGACAGCAAGAGAAACCTTGGTGGTGTCCAGTGCCTGCTGCAACAGGAAAATCCCATCCTCAGCTGAGGCCTCTAGCTGGTACGGCAATAAAAGTAACAAATAGGAGAAATAAATTTAGGGTTTTCTGCTGTTTATATTGATATAAATGGGAGCTCTGCGAAAGTAAGAAGTGCCTGAGGGCAATAAAATGTAGAATGATGAATAATAATATACTTCTATATTAACCTTTCTATTACAGCACTGGCTAGACACCACCTAGGTCGTGATCTCATTGCTGTGGCAGCTGTATAATTTTATAAAAGTGATAACGATGATACTTAGCCAATATATATCTATTTCCATAATAGAAGCTTTATAGCTTAAAATCCCAGATTTGCCCTAAGTGTGGCAAGCTGAATTTCCTTTGTACGTGCTTTATGTCATGTATATAAGTCAAATGTGACATCAACTAAAATACCCTTTTTCACTGTTATAATTGGCAACTATTAAAAAAGAAAACAGCTGCAAAGCATGTTTATGGCATGAAGGAAGTTAATAAAATCACTTAATACTGTGGCCTTTTTATTGAGTAAGAAGGTCAAGAAAATATCTGTAGACTATCTTAACGGCTCCATAATACTATGTAGTGTGTGTCTTGGGCAACATAATAAAATCTGAAAAAAGACTAGCTGTCTTAAAATTGATCTTATCATTCCACACCTAATGCTTTTATCCCAGATTTAATGTCAGTAAATTAAACTATTTTGGCTTGAATGCTAGGAAAATCTGAAAATTATTTGAGTAGTTGCTTTCAACTCATTTGGCATCATTAATCATAGTAAGTGATGATTTACTAGCTGGGTAAATAAAATTTTATAACTAGCAATGATTAGCGACATACTTTGGACAAAATAGAGAAGAATAAAAATATCATAAACTGATAAAATCACTACTCATGTGAAATTGGGCGAATATGTTGTATTCGCTCACAAGCCCCGTGGGCTGGGAATGAAAACATTTCAGGCACACTTTGTGTTTTAATTAGGCTTAATTATTTTCCTTATTAAATAACCCCAGAGCCCTCGAAGTCACTGCTGACACAAGAAGTAGACGCTTCGCAGCGGGTGCCAGTGACTTGGTAAGCAAGAAGCGACAGAAGTCTCTCTTAAAAAACACCCGGTTCATCTGTGCCAGCAGCACGCGATCGTGGCGGGTCCGCAGCA
>NW_009204918.1:7448-7778 GCF_000690835.1 Fulmarus glacialis
CCCGCCCGCAGCTCACCTCCGGAGACGCTGGAGACTGCACGTGGCTGCTGCCGATTCCAGTTCAGCGCTGGATCCCCTGTTCTAATCTCCTCCTTTTCCTAGGGGATTGCTCTTTTTCGGGTACCTCCCTGCCCTCCTGCGCAGCCGTCTTTCCCGTCTGCGGCCCGTCCTCTCCCCGTCGATGTGCGCCTGACGCCTTCCCCATGATAAATGCCTCCTCCCCGAACCTGCCTCTTTTCCCCTGGGTAATGCAGCTGGCCGTGGGCAAGCGCGTCGTCAGGCCTGGAGCCTGCTTTATCCTCCAAAGCACGTATAATTCCCTCGGCCACC
>NW_009204918.1:7908-10441 GCF_000690835.1 Fulmarus glacialis
TCAGCAAGCCTTATTTTCTGGTTGAGAATCCAGCCGCTCTCTGAGCGTTCCCGGCTCCGCTGAGGCATCCTTCTTCCGCAGTGGTGCCCTCGGGGGGACGAGCGGGTTCCGAGGGCGGAGGGGAGGCGGGGGGGCCGGGGTGTTTCCCGGGCAGGGCTGGGTGCTGGGCCGGCACCCTCCGTCCCGATGACCGACCATAAACGGGGCAGAATAAAACGCCCAGATAAAATTTGGCGTCAAAATTTGGCGTGCAGAGCCCGACTCCAGCCCGCTGGGGGTGAGACGCTCCCATCTTCCCCCAGTAATTTCTAGTTTCAATCCCGTACGCACCGCTGGTAACGCCCGTCCTGATCAAAGCGCGTCAGCGTCCCACCGAGCGAAGCAGGGGAACAACCAGAAGAGCTCGGGCTTTGGTGGCATCACAGCCAAGTGACACTCGTCCCTGCCCTCGCCTGGACTCCACCAGCCCTCCGTGGTGCTTGGGATCGGGTCTCTTTCCCCTACCACCCTTTTTTTTTTTTTTTTTTTTAAAAAAAAGTCTGTTTCATCACTGTGTAGTTAATTTATATATTAATCCTGGGGCAGAAAATAAATGAACCCATTAGGTAGTATCATCTCTCTATGCGCAAGAATAATGATTTAATCAAATCACAGTGATTTAAAGTAATAAGAGATTTATTTTAATTTGTAAAATCTCATAAAATAACTATATCTCTTAGAGGTATTTGCTGAAAAAAGTAATTTTCTTAAGTATGATATATGGGGAACATAGGGAAATCACTAAATCTTGTCACACAAGTGTAATACTCGGCCATGTACAAGAGAAAGACGTGATTATTCCTATTTTTACATTTAAACATCCAGCTTTTTTGGTTGGGTCATCTAATTCCCTGAATCCAAAACTCTTATTCTTATGTTTAGCGTGTAAGTTGTCTTGATGTCTTCAGTTCAAAAAGATTAAGCTTAAGCACAGGCTTAAGTCTGTTGTTATTACAGAAAATGCACTTGCCTGTTTTTCAACTTCTAATGTTTTTGAATCATATTAAATTAAAAAAGTATCTAAAATTAGATATGCATTTTAGATGTCCCTCTGACTCAAACCCACTGACTTTGATAGGATGGGTTGTGTTTGCAGCACAGCTTTGTGGTACGTGGGAAGCATAGAAATAGTTGTAACTGATAAGAGATTTAAGGCAGAATGTATATTTTGGGGTTTTTTTGAGGCAATCACAAGCATTGGCTTTTTCCAAGAGTTAACAAATTACAGGTCGGTCTGAATATGGTGAAAAGTTACCTAACGTTGCTAATGTTAATCCTCCTGTGATTTCAGGAGTTCCTTCACGCTACACCAACCTGCAGCGGTGACACACCGTGTTTTGCAGTGTGTCACCACGTATTTTTGTCACGTGTGATCAACAGCGGAACAAGTGGCGCAGAAGCTCCTATTCGCGGACCCTTTTTCGTTCGCCCCTTTGGAAAAGGAGCTGCCCATCACCACACGCCACTGCCCAGGGGCTTGTAAACCTTTTGCCCAACTGTGCTTTGTGGCGTTTTGCCCCACCGTGCTCCTAGGCAAGCGCTTGTGCTCGTCTGCCGCGCTCGTGCCTCGCGCCAGAGGAAGAGCTTCTACAGTCACGGCTATTAAATAAACTCCTGTGACATAAATCCTTGCACATCATCTCGCAATATTTGCATGGCACTAATCTTGGCGGAGATCCATCATAGCCTTATGATTAGTGTTCAAAATACAATAATACTGAAGATATGTAACTACTTCGCTGTACAAACTGTTCTTTAATAGGAATTTAAATCATGAAACTCATCGTGGGATTTCCCAAAGTCCTCTGCCAAGGTTGGTTGCATGGTAGCAGATCAGCATTTGCAGAGAATTGAATATTTGGGTTTTGCTTTACATATTAGCCAGGCATCTAATGTGAAGTTTAAAAATAGTAATAGAACTTTAAATTGATCCTATTTTCTCTTAATTGAAAAATACATTTTCCTCTAGGTTTCTTTTTATTAAAGTTGCTTTAAAGTACATCTAGCACGATTACCTTTCTGAAAATAATGGTGGGAAAAAACTGAAATGGTGGCGATTTGTTGGCTCAAATCACAGAGCAACAAGTGTGGTGAGTATTCAGTTCAGCCAGTGTATTTCAGACAATCATAATAACTTCTCTACAGTGTTCTCAGGAATGATATAGGGAAAAACCAGAAAAAAAACCATTCTAGGAGCAGTGAGATTCCACTGAGCATTCTTTACTAATCTTTAAATTGGACGAAAATCTGATCTCCTGTGAACTGGCTCAGTTTGTTAATTCAGCGGAGGTGCATGGTTTGCACCAGACGATATGCAACACCCCAGGTTTTCTCCTCTGGTGTGTCGTACCCCAGCTGTGCACGGGTGCCAGCACTGCGTGTAAAACTTGTAAATACGCATCAAATAAAAAACGGTGCCTGTGAGCTCGCTCCCGGCCTCTTCCCTCGCACGCGGCCCCGGCTATGGGGGACTTTCCTTGTCCGACGTGTGTAG
>NW_009204918.1:10475-19213 GCF_000690835.1 Fulmarus glacialis
CCTGGAGGTCTTCTCCAGGACTTTGGCTGTGTGGGAGCAGCGGTGCTGTGACCTGCAATGCAGCCAGAAACAGCCAGCGGGTGCACAGTACTGCTCCCCAGTAAGGAATTAATAGAAATTTGGCCTGCTCCTTAACTCCATCCCTCTGTCAGTCACTTGTCTGTTTGTCTTGATCAATAGAAAATAATGGTAAAAAATGTACTGGAGGTCTTCTCCAGGACTTTGGCTGTGTGGGAGCAGCGGTGCTGTGACCTGCAATGCAGCCAGAAACAGCCAGCGGGTGCACAGTACTGCTCCCCAGTAAGGAATTAATAGAAATTTGGCCTGCTCCTTAACTCCATCCCTCTGTCAGTCACTTGTCTGTTTGTCTTGATCAATAGAAAATAATGGTAAAAAATGTACACTCTTTAGTAGGGATCTATATTCCTTCTTGAGAATGCAGAGGGATCATTAAAAAAAATCAATGAAAATGTTATTATTTGTTATTATCTGTAAAGGTTTAGAGTAATTCTTGTGGAATTCTATTACAGTTTTATCAAGATTTATTGATTTTTTTATCTTATTAAGTTATAGAGCACTTTTCCCAGAGGTCAGTTAGTTTGGCACATTGGTAACGTATGCTGTTTCTCTTTCTGAGCCATATATATATTGCAGATCTTATGACTGAATATCCCCTTTGAAATGCTCTTTTAATTATGAGTAAAACTAATACACATGGGTTTACAGGAAAACAAGTTTAGCTGGCATGTATCTAAAAATCTAAGAGCATTTTCTAAATTTTCTTCTGACTCATCCACATGAATATTTTCCTTAGGAAATTTCAGCTCGGAAGTTCAGAAATTGTGCTGTCCTTTTGTAGAGATTGTGCACAGAAACACTCATAAGTCACTAATCTGTCGTTCATTAAGCAGAACAGCTGTGGCAGGAGAGTTTTACTAAATGATTTTCCTAAAACATGGGAAACCCAGGTTAAGTCCCTGCCTTAGCATAAACACAGCAGGAGGGGATGGGGGGTCTCTGCCATCACAGGTCGGCTCTTTTCTGCAGCTTCGTGCGGTTTTATTCTGGAAAGTTTTCATTTCAAGCTGCAAAAACCACGTTAAGGGCTGGACAAGCCATACGGAGTATATGGAGTTGACTCAGATGTTCAGTAGTGCTTAAATACACCACTGAGGTTTTCTCCTATCCCATCTTGGTGGTTTGCTTGCAGGTTTCCATGGTCTGATTGCAGTCCTTCAGGTGCTGGCTTCCAACTAGACACACGGCATTAAGTTGGTGTGGCTTGTTGCTTAGGGTTTGTCACCATTCTGAAGCATCCTGATGTATTTGTTGCAGGAGAGACCTACACATATTTTCTAGAGAGGCTGCAGAAAAATTTTAATTTGCTTTCAGGCTGTTTCTGGAAGACCCCAATACTTATTTTTCTAGTTTGATTTTTGGCGATGATGTACATTGTGTCTTATGAGCAGTGGGCTTTGGATGCGAGTCATGAACAGTAGACTCAGAATTAGGAAAATATGTATTATAGTTGGGTCAATAGTGCGCAAAGCTAATACAAGGAGACAGATTGACCCCACTCCTAATCTTCTTTCTTATTTGAAAACATCTGTTTACATGCTGTCTATTTTTATCCCGTAGTGGATGGATTGCTATGCTAATTTAACGATGCCATATGTTTTTCCTCTGACTCAATTTCATTGTGTGGAGTGCCAGATTGAGTCAATCTACCCACCTATTTCAGTTAGAAAAATTGTTGGCTATGGTGCAAGGAACTTTTTTCTCTCTTTCAATGGAATATGTATTTACTGTCATTTCTAACTGCAAAATCAAAAGGAACCATGTGATCATGCAATATAGAGAGATGGTTTAGTATCTATAAGAGCTTGCTGCTTCTGTGCAGTGCTAGTACAGGCTGTAAAGCCAAGTAAAGGGACAAAATAGATATTCTGGGATTTGCATCTTCAATGGATTTGCACTTTTCAGATGCCAGATAATTTACTTCTGAGCCTCTCAGTGTGCAACCAGCATTTTTCAAGTCCTCTTTACGATTGTTCTGCTTTATCTAGGTTTCAGATGTGCATAGTTTGAATACCTCAACAACCTTCTTAGTAAAAGGAAAAACTCTTTTGTAACCTGAACTTGAACTGGGATTGCAGTTCTGGAAGGTTACATGAAAAATACTGAATCTAAACTGTCTCCATAAGCAAAAGCTCTGATGTTGCTCATTGCAGGCTAAAGACAGGTAACTAGAAAGACATAGGAAAACCACTCGGCACTAGTGGTGAACGTCCTGCTGTTCGAATGTGCTTGTTATAAGACTGATCCAACTCTCTGAAGAGAATGGGCACAGCCCCCTTCCTTCACAGGAACTGTCAGATTTGGGAAAGCCTGTAAAACTAAGCAGGGATTTCAGCTGCCGGGAGCCTGTAACCTGGCTGAAGGGGTGGAACGATGACTGCTGGTTTTCTGGCACCTCTGGTGCAGAGGTGATAAACCTTTTCCGTGTTCTATGCCAAGAATACTTGGCTGCGTCACTCCACGTACTCTTCCTTCTGAGCAGATGAGAGAACACAGCTTCTGTCGGCTACAAAAAGAAAAAAAGACAAAAGACTTCACGTATGAGCGCGTAGACGTGCACTAATATATTTGTCCTCATGCAAATCTCCTGTTTGCCAAGCAAAACCAAAAGTATCCTGGGATAGTAATCAAATAAAAATGTTGCTGTGGGAGGGTGGTGATCTCCGCTCGTCCCTGCGCTCGGGCGTCTGTCGGGAGCAGCTTTACCCCGGCCGGGCCGGGTGCTGGCTCCAGTCTCTTCTCACACCGTGCTCTCGTGGGAGCTTTAGTCATTGCCTAGCAAAGGTCAGATTTCTGCCGTCGTACAGGTACTGAGGATATCTGTCTATTGATTCGCAATTAGTTGTATGCACAAAGGTTTCCTTAGGCTCTACGGAGTTATCTCAACTTTGAAAGAGAGTAACGGAGAGAAGAGTGCTTACGTACAGCAAAGTGAAGCAGTAGTGCGCGGGGCAGTTAGTAAAGTGATGTTCCTTTTGGTCTGAAGTTACCATTGCTTATTGGGAAAGTAAGTATTTGTTTCAGAGTTCTGTATTGTATTGTGAGAAAAATCCATTAAAATGAGCATGATCTTTGAAGGGATATTGTCTGAGCTGTTAAAGGATATTTGGCTCAGTTTTAAACTATAGAATTTGAAAATTTAATAGAGAAAGTCCCTACACCGTGGCAGGTCTAATTTGTTATCAGACTTTCATAAACTGTATAATTTTGTAGTACAGTTTTAATTCTTTTTATTTGCTCTCCTGGTTTGTAAGCCTTTAGATATACCTTTTCTTTAATTGCTATATATATGTATATACACACACATATATATACGTATATTTACAGTGATACACAGTTCTGAAAAAAAAACCAAAGCCAAAACAGGATATGTTTCTTTCCTGGCAAGTTGGTGAGGTGCTACAGAGGCATATAATATGGTTAAGAGCCATATGAAAACTATGAACTAGTCACTGCTACACAACTCTTCAATAGCTGTTATGTGGTTTCTTTCGGGGAATAGAGAGGACTATGTGTTTGGAAAAAAGTAAGACCCAGGGGCTTCGGAGATCTTTACTGAACTTCAACTGGGCTGTTAAAAAATTATCATTTTTTCCCCATTATTGTAATAGCGGAGTTGTATGTCAGTTTTCCTCGTGCAGCGCTGCAAGCTGTTTGGGGCTACGTGGCTTCAGGAACAAACTGAATCTCACGGGTCTAAGGAAGGAAACCTCCCCCCACTTCGGGATGTCTAATCCAAGCGCCTGGTAAATCGCCGTGATTCACGGTTACCTCTTAGAAGTTTTGCTCTCTGGGTTTATCTGTACCTTTGTGAAAGGAAATTAAGGGAAAAATACATGCTATGAAAACAATAAGGTGCACTGATAATCGCCAGTTTAGTCAGATGAAACTGCCTTCTCTGGAGGACTGGAGAGGTTAATTAGTTGTATTGGGCTCAGCCTAATATCAGCTGCACCATATAATTTATTTCCATTCTTTACTGGTATGTATCTAATCCGTGCTTTTTGCTTATAACTCTTTTTTCTATTAAGCTCTGTTTTACATGTATCTTACCTAGCTTTATACCTCACAGTTAGTAGCAGAGTAGTTTACTTGTGAGATGCAGCTGATTAGATAAAACGTGCAACGGACTTCCTTTCTTTCCGCGGGCATCTCGCGTGGGTGGAGGTGTGAACGTGTGCTGGATATTGAAGAAGATACAAACAGAGTATTTGTTTTTCAGGCTGCAGCACTTCCCGTGCAGTATGAGCTAGACTTCAGCTTTCTACCTGTCTCCTTCTCCAGGGTTCGATGCCTATTTTACCTCCCGCACCCTGGAGAACAACAGAAGGAACGTGTGGTTTGCAGAGTACTGGGAGGAGAACTTCAACTGCAAGTTAACCATCAGTGGGTCAAAGAAGGAAGACACAGACCGAAAATGCACAGGTAACTTCATTCACTTCACGCTCCTCGTGCTGCTGGCCGTGGGCTGCAGTGGAATGACTGCACAGCTGATGTAAGGAAGCTTGGCTGGAGACAGATTGAAAAAATAAATTGAATTTTTGTAGGCTGTAGAGAAAATGGAACAGCAGCATCAGCCTTGCAGGACAAGAGAAGTAGATGGAAAGAGTCAAAAAATGCATTATTTCTTCCTTTTTCTGGCTGTCCATCCAGCAGGAAAATCAGTATTTTCCGTGGCCCCAGAAGCACTTTTGTTTGAGTGCAGGGTGGCTTGGGGGTCTTTTGTTAGTTTGTTTTAGATGGAGAATATTTCCACAACTTGTGCCTTGTCACCCAACTGCAAATCGCAGATTGGCCACCTGCTATGTCAAAGCACCATCTGCCCACGGCCGTACACTAACCGTGTGCGTTTGAATTCCAGTTTTGAGGGGAATGCACCTGTAGGAAAGTATTAGCTCAGAGTGAAACGTTTTCATCTTAGGTAGCACAAAATTGTTGGTCACATTTTTGTTCTCACTAATGTTATTTAAGAAATCAGGGTTAAATAAATTTTTGCAGCCTCAGCTTAGTAACACAGAAAACACACTGGCTGCGTTTGTGGCTGAGGCTCCTGACCTTTAGTAGCGTCTTGTTTGACCTCTGTTATTTTCTGGTGGCGGACAGATTCACTCCTCTTTTCCTTTTATGAGGTACTGCCCACCATTTGAAAAATGATATTTTCCAGGAATTCCTGTTTCCGATCACATGGAGATTCAAGGAATTATTTTTAGTTACAGAAATGCCCAGGTAACGGCAGGGGTGATTTCATTTTTAACTGAGTTATGCGCTTCTCAGCACAACCACCGTCATGATGCGGGGTGACGCAGTTCATTAAACTTGAAGAGTTTATTTTGAAAGGAAATGATGGGCGAGACGCGTGTTCTCAGAGTCAGTCGGACAAGGGCTTGACCAAGTGCTACCAGATGATCCGTAGGGACAATGGCAGCATTGCCAGTTTAATGATCCTTCTGCTGAATTAAAGTATTAGATTGAGGGTGCCTGTCTGGAAAAAATACTCCTAAAACTCAAAAAAGTAGGGAGTCTGCCCTCAGACTGCCAGGTCCCTGGTGAGCCTGTGTTTGCGGCGTGAACGTCCGCAGTGTGGGGCTGGGGCATTTGCTCAGGGCTTAAAATGCAGCGGGAAAGCTTCGGCCAGAACGTGCCTCCTGTGATGCAGACGGTAAAGCCCATAACGCCGTCTGGCGTCCGCCCTGCCCTTGCCTCCCTTTGCCTTTCCTTCCCTCTCCTTTTAATTTTTCACAGCAGCAGTTTAAATGTGTTATGTTGAATAATTGCCTTGAATTTTGATCAAAGGAAATTAGCTCATAGGAGGACATGTTTTACTTTGATTGAAAATTGATGAAAACTTTCCATATTTCATATCCTCTGCTTTTGGTTTCGGTTCGTGGATGGGAGTAGGAGTGTTGTGCATAGAAACAGTGCAGTTACTGCTGGGAATACATTGCTGTTAAATTTGGCGTTTGGAATATCCCTCAAAGGCTGGAATTTGACTAAAAATTGCTAAAAGATCTTTGGGATAATTTCTAAAAGTGTCTTATCACCCTTATTGTTTACGCCATTTTTACTACGATTGCTCACAGGCTGTGCTTTCTGATGCGAATGTACAAACGGTGTGCTGCCTTCCCTCGCCATGGATTCAGCAGAAACATTTATTTTCGATGGCTAACTTACCCTATCGAACCGAAATACCACATTATAGCTCGATACGGTACCAAATGACATGCCTGCCATCTTCCTTCCCTCTTCTACAAACTGAAGTAAATTGTGCATCAGAAAAAGCATTAGCTTTGAATTATATTGCTAGTAGGAGAGTCATAATGTCCCACTGATGTAATAATATTATGAATTATGAATCATCATTATTTTAAAATTTGATTGGCAATTTGTAATGCAGCAAGGTACTAGGCTACAGGCCATCGGTTTCTGACAGCAGTTGTGCTCCTGAGCACTGGCATGAGGTGTGGGAGGCTCACGCTCCAAATCGAGATGCTTGCACGTAGCAGGGAGCAGCTCAGTGCTCGTGGCCACAGACTGCGATCGAGAAGAAAAGCTGCTCCAAGAAGGCACCCTGTGGGCAGCTTACCTTTTCATATCACAACTTTCTGAAATATTTCTACATGCAGAACTTCTACATTATTGTCATTTATTTAAGGATGGAAACGTTTCCCTGATTGGGATGGTTAAGATGTAGAATGACAAAATGAAAATGTTTAGCCCACTCTACCTTCTTTCTAGATAGGATTAAATACACACCCCGCTGTAATTAATAATGCTGTTTCTAGCGATGGACTTATTTTGGCGTGTCCTTTTGAGGACACTTCATCAAACCATATGGGGAATCTAATGTAACCACTGAAACGGCATGACAGTAACAAGCATTGGTTTTAGACAGTTCATTGTTATACTTCTTGCTGTTTACATTTAAGAATATTGGAGAAATTCACTTCAGTCATAACAGGCCACATCAGGTTAATGTAGAAATATTTTGGAAAAAAGCAGTTTGCAGTACCATGCATTATGGTAAAAATGTGCTTTTATAGAAAAGGATTAACAGAAGACGACGACTGTCTTTGCAGAAGAGACTAGTACTGTAGTTCATAGCTGTGATTCTGCAAAGGGAGCCACGCCGAATGCTCTGCCCACATCCCGTTACGTGCAGAGATGGGGCCTGGGCTTTGATTGTGAGCTCAGCTGAAGATATTTCACTGTACAAAACCACGTTGTACTAATACTGCCAGTGCCGTGGGATTTAGGGAGTTAGAATTAACAGATGATAAAACAAGTTTTTTGTGTATGTATTGTCATGGACCAGGTCGTTCACAAGTTTCAAAGTGATTACTGAAATCAAATATTTAATAGTGTTGCACTGTACCACGCCCGCGCAGAGAGCGCAGTGTGCCTGCAGGTCGCCCTGCTAACACGAGCATCAGCGCGGTCGCCCGTGGGTGCTCCCGGTTCCAACAGTAACGTCTCCAGCTGTGCTCACCTGCGGCAGGAGGAGGTGTACCACAGAGAAATGCGAGCACTCGGGGTGCCCAGGCATCCGCACTCGGGGTGCCCAGGCATCCGCCATACCTGCTTTTTTAATGACCCGCCTCCTTGGCGGTAACACTACCTGGAAAGGAAATTGCAACACTTGACTGTTTTCACTTATTAAACACAGCTTTTCATTCCGATGGCTTTACAGTCAAGGAGACTTAATGAAGTGATATACGGGTGATGTCACCTTGGATGTCATTTATCAGAATGTAGATTACTCAGAGAGCTTTTCTAATTATCTGCAAGTGTAATCAGTCTGAAGGTACAGCCCAGATGATGGCTCAGACAACGACTTGCTCTAAAGAAAATGCTGGGAGAAAGCTCCCTGCAAGGTGAAGTGACAGAAATTCAGCAAAAGGGTTCATAAAAGAGGGACAGTTGTGTTTAGAATTTAAATTGGAACAAGAGAAAATGCCTCAAAGGGACCCAGATTCACCTTCCCGGGCAGCGTGTAGGCAGGAGCCGTCTCAGGACTCTGGATCCTCCCAGTGCTCCCTGAGGAGCATCGGGTGCAGCCTTGCTGTGAGCGAATTCACGTGCCACGCCACACGGGCAGTGGACTCCTAAACCCCCCATCCCGGGGCATCTCTGAGCTCTGGCCTTTGTCGGGTCCCTGCGGAAGGCTGGAGGGGCACGGTGGGGGGCTGATGCTGTGAGGGGGCTTGCCCCATCAGCAGGATTTTACTGGGCAAAGAGTCGGTGGCTCAGAGAGGCCAAATCCCTTTTAAAATGTGAGGAGCATCAATCAGGAAAGGCTATTCTAAGGACTGACTTTCTCTCATCTGAAAATGTTACAAACTAGGATTAGAAGTCAGCAAAGGACAGAGGTGTCTCGGGTAAAAATAATAAAAATAAAAAAGGCAGTAATTTGTGTGTGTATACATACACACTCACTTCTAAAGCTGGGGAGAGTGCCTCGTGCTCTGACGTTGTCCTGGTTTCGGCTGGGATAGAGTTAATTTCTTCCTATAGTGCCGTGTTTTGGATTTAGTATGAGAATCATGTTGATAACACACTGATGTGTTAGTTGTTGCTGAGCAGAGCTTACACTGAATCAAGGACTTTTCAGCTTCTCCTGCTCTACCGACTGGAAAGGCTGGAGATGCACAAGGAGCTGGGAG
>NW_009204919.1:0-32732 GCF_000690835.1 Fulmarus glacialis
AGGGGGGGCGGGCAAATTTCTTTGTCAAATTTCCCGAGCCTTGACACTACACAAGGTGTAGTTTGAAGGCTCGAAATCTGTAAGGTCACATTATCAAGGAGAGAAAGGGGGGAAAAGCAGCAACTGGAAAACATTAGATCACTGCAGCATTACAATAAAGTTATCTCTCTGATGGAGCACAGCGCTGCCAGAAGTTATTAGTACTCTATCTGGAAGACGTATATTACCAGCAAGAGATCTGTGATTACTTTTAGTTGGGCTAATGAAAGACCTGTGCTTATCCTTATTCCAATTCGTTTCTATTCTCTCCTATCTGGCTTTATCAGCATTGGGATTAACATCAGTAATAGGGCTGTGTGCATATTTACACATTGTAATTAAGTGCTGGGGGAAGACGGAAGGGAGCTCTTTAAGATCATTTATTAAAATACAGGCACACTGCTAATCAGAGTCAAAATTCAGGGAGAAGTTATTCAAAAATAAAAACCCACTCCAGGATGAAAAAGCAAGAGTTCTCTGGAGCCCTCCTTGGGTACATGAATTAAGCAAGATTCACTGACAGCATCAAAGGGACTCAACAGAAAATGCTAGAGTACCCATCTGAAAATCTGTGTTACGGTTAAGGCTGGCTCAAAAGCTCAGTGTCTCAAGGAGAGGAGTAGTAATTCACCGGGTAGATGCTACCCATCATATCAATGAAAGGTGAAGATCTCAGACATTATGGCTTGGATTCAGCAAAGCACTTAAACGCATTCTTTACATTGAACATCTCCTTGATATCATCCCAGTCTGGCAAACTGCATAAAAATATGCTTAATTCCAGTGCAATTTCCTTTGCACTGACAAGATTTAGGCCTCTGCTTAACTTAACCTGCTGCTAAAACTGAGTACTGCTGGCTGCAAGGCACAATTGCCTATGCAGGTTTGCTGTCAGTGGGCCCCTCGCACCAAGAATTTTTGTTTGACATCGTGAGGCAACTCATACACCGCAATATGTTTTTCACCAAGACCTCACTCTTGAGCAGATTTGCATAAATCTGCTTTCCAGAAACCATTGTGAAGGCTGGAGCATTTTATTAGGTTTCACTGGATTTGTGTAATTGATAGAAAATAGTTTGGCAGAGATTACAGATAGTACAGAAATCCAGCTAAAAAAAAATCCTCTGGCCATTACACCAAGATATGTGTTAAGTATTTGTTACATATCTATTGATATGATTTTTAGCATGTCTATTGATATGATTTATAACATCTTCCAATTTTTACCCCTCCCATTAAAAAACACCGTAAGCCTTGTTATTTTACATTCTTGCTTTCTACAGAGCAGTTACATTTCAGTAGCAAAGCCAGTACCAGCTGCATTAATGCTTTAAAATCTTTAGCGATTAATTGCGTTTATATAAATGCCAAGGAATTTTATTCTTAAGACTGCATCTTACTACCCTTTCTGCTGGAGCCAGCCTTTGCATGCCACACGCACACACAAGCCAAAACCCAGAAATAACTGTATTCAGCAACAAAGCTACAAACCTCATTAGGGGAACCAAGTACATTATAAACTTTAATTAATTTCAGCCACATGCCCTCCTCTGTTAAGTGGGTAATTACTGTCCCTATTTAGCACAAGAGGAAAAACTGAAGGAGAATGACTTGCCCAGGTCAAACAAGGTATACGGCACAGCACAGAGCGCTCGTAACTCCAACCCAGCATTCTAGCCAGACAGCCATCCTTTTCTTCATATAACCCACATAATTAAGTGATTTCAGTCCACTATGCAAATTACTAGAAGTCAATATGATAAAAGTAAGGCTACAGTTTCTTCCTCAAACATAAATAACAGATCCATCTTCTCACTTGACTACTTTTAGTATTCTCATGAATATTCACATCAGAGTTTCTCTCAGAATGCTCCGGAGAAAGAAGAAGAAAAAAAAAGACCTACTAAAAAAAAAAATATCTAATGACCTATCCAACTTTGAGTCATTTATTGGCTATAATATGATTAACTGCTTATGTATAGCCCGAGAGGCAAAAAGGAAAGTCTGTGGACTGAGTCCAAAATGAGCAACCAGGTTCTGATGATAAAGAGCGATCTGCCCACAGTAAGTAGGTTTGAACTGGCAACTTGACAGGAGCTTAAGTGATTCACTTCATTTACATATATATTTGGATTTTTTTCTTTTTTGGGGGGTAAATTATAAACAAGCCTAACTTCCTTGCTAGAGGAGTAGAAGCAGTGTGTTAGCTGATTTCATCAGCAATATAAACCTGTTTCTCTCTGTACCCTGGGGTTACAGGAAATAATTTTGCTGATGGGTTAATTCAATAGGAGAATTAATCCCCATAAACAAAGCTAAGCAAGGCATCCACAGCAGAGCACACCCAGCAGAGGAGTGCCATGCTTGGGTTCTGCCTCCATAAACTATGAACCACCTCAATTATAGAGATGAGAGTGCTTTGCAGCAACCGAGCAGACCATGCTTCACCTGGGAGCCCTGCTCCCTTCAGGGTGGTGCTTCCCTTCAGCCTGTCTCAGCTCCTTCACCTGTTAAAGGCAGTGGCACTAAGCTTTCTTTTCTAGGTCTGGATGGTACCAGGACATAAACTGCCCTGAGCTCTCTCCGAAATCACTAGTGGAAGGCAGAGCCTGCAGTGCTGACACAGACTCTGCCACTAAGTTTTTCCATCAGCCTCAGGAACCTCACTTCATACTCCTGTATCACTGCCTTTCCTCCTCACTTTGGCCTCGGTTTTTTTGGGTTTTTTTTTTTTTTTTACACCCACACCTCTAGAGAGAAATTCCGTCTGTTCAGGCCTTCTCAGAGCTTGCTGCACTGTTTCACAGCTGAGCTGCGAATCACTCGTTACCTCAGCAATACTGTCAGCCGTGACTGGGGAATGTGGTGGTCATGCAGTCTTGGCTCATCGGTCCCCCACTAATGACTTCACATGTAGAGCCGTTTCTTATTTACAATATATTCCTTGACATCATTTCTATTTACATTGAATTAAAATTAATCAGTCAGGCACTTGCCGCAGCAATCCATGTAACTCAGCTTGGCAGCATGACATTATCACTAGCTAAGCAATATTAGCTTTGTATGATTTGGATCTCCAGGGAACTTGTTCTATGAGGGGACTTCAGGTGCTGTAGTCATAAACATTATGCTCCCTCCTAAGCAACTGTATGATAACCTCTTCCAAGGACAGCATCAAAAACTGGAACAGTAGCTCAAACCTGATTTATTAGTGAGATGAGAACATCAAGGGTGTGCAAGTCCTTAAATTATCATCTCATCCTCCAGCAGGAAATCCTACCCCACATTAATCCTTTCAGCAGGTGTCGTAGTGCTGGTACCCTTACTGCTTACTGTCAGCCATCAGACTGTCTGCGGACCACCGTTGGGGAGGTTTTCATTAGCATGGCTTTTTCCCTACTTACTCCACCCCCAACAAGTTCAATTCTCCAAACTTTTGATGCAAATTATCCCCACGTGTTGTACTAACGTTCCAGTTCCTTCTACTGTGGGAGCAACCCTGCTTCGCTGCTGTCGGGATACCTGCCCATGCCAGGCTGCTAGGTATTAGCTTGCTAGGGCTGACCATGACATCTTCTGGCGACCTGCTTGTTTACTAGAAGTAAATATGTGTTTACTCTGAACACACATGCCAGGAAGTTCAGATAACAAGGCATATGTTGCAGGACTCCACCTCTGCCAGAATCCTCCAGGAGCGTGAGACAGACACCTGTTGTTCTCCTCCTGTCATGTCTTCCAAGGGCTGGCCAAAAAACCCCACATTCCTTCAAAGTTTTTGGCTGACAGACCCCAGCAAATGGGTACAATAGTCACAAGTCTCTGGGTTGTTTTTCCTTTGTCCATCATGGCTGGAAACAAAATTCGACTCTTGACACACTAACCTTGGCTTTGGGAAAGGGGTCTTCAAAATCTCCCAGAACAGCTAGAATGTTCTTTTAAGGAAACCTTCAGTAAATCTTGAATAGAACTGTCTTCCTGACTAAAAGGCCTGCCCACTAAGGAAGAACTGCCCTGAGCATCCAGCCACTAGCAGATGGTGGCCTTCAACAGAAGTGGCTTATGTGAACCCAGAAAATTAATTCTTGTAAATTTTAAATGCATTATTGACGCGGACAACCAAGGTGGGAAGGATTTATGTTTCTGATGTTGGCCAAGTCACTGGGCCCAAAAGCCATTACCTACATAATAAGGAGGAAAAAAGGCTATTCTTTACACAATGCACTGCTTTGCAATTTGTCATGGGTTTTAATCACAAAGATAATAGATGTCATAATATTAATAGCAAGAAAGATGTGTTATGCAACAGGGAAACAGTTACTCAAATATCCCCAGTGTTTGTCAAAGACTGGCACAAAACTAAGCAAAAAGACACCAATGCATAAAATAAATGCTTTGAAATTAAGTTTTCCATATAAACTGAATTCTTAAGGATTGGGATGGGAATTTCAGACCCTGTTTAAGATGGCATCAGAATGGTCAGGACAAACAGTGACAGTCTTTGCATTACTGACCCAGACAAGCACATGGCCCCAGCTACAGGAAAGGTTGCCTAAAGGTACACTTTTGCCTGAATAGAGACAAGTTGTTGTACAGTAAATAGAATCAACTTCATCATTAGACTACAACTTATGTGACAGGTTTTTATTTTCCCTTTACTTTCTCTGTTAGCCAAAGAATATTTTTGCACTTATGTTTCATCCCATCTAAGGGCAGGCTATTAACCAGGATGATTTCCCAGGAAAAGGGCAAAGCACACACACAAAGTTTTTCCTACTGTTAATTTCAGTGCAATCAGAAGAATAAACAAAAACCCACGCCAGCCTAAACATGATTCCTTTTCTTAGAGACAGATATGCTTGACTCTTGACCTGCAAAATTACTAGATTTTCTAGACAGTTATACATGTATGTGTATATGTATGTAAAAACATTTATATAAATTTATACTTGTGTGTGTGAAAAACAATTTTGTTAAATCAATGAAAAACCCAGTGACATTCCCCCTCATTTTTTCATGTATTTTACTGAGGCAAAAACTTTGTGGGGAAAAAAGTAATTTGCCCACCTGAAACAATTTTTTCCCCTTATATTCAAATGCTATTTTGTTTGTTTTTAAAGATAGAGCCTTTTGTTTTGCTGATATGTAGGGATTTATAACAATTGGTGAAACTTAAATGAACTTGAGAAACCTTGGAAGTTGCCAGATCAACATCATTCTTGGTGGAAAAATTCAGGAAAAGATGAGTATTTTCTTCCAGCTTTACTTGGAAGTCTGCTACTTCTTTTTTTAATTAGTCATATTGCAGTAGGTTGGATTAGTCATGGAGTCTCCTAAAAGCTGCCAGAAAAAGCCTTGCAAATTTACTACTGATATTTGACATTCATAGTCCATATATTACAATGTTGAGTAAAACTCAAGACATTACCTGCAATCTTTAAGAGGCCCCTATACCTGACAGAGGACCTATTTGTTTGAGAAAACATTTGTTAATTTTAGCAAAGCTAAAGTTAGCAAAGGAAGAAGGATGTTAGAAGTGAATTTTCAATAGGATCTGAAGAAGAGAGAGAAGGGCCAAGTTCTGTGCTTATGAAAAACAAATGGTTCACAGCCATTATTAGGCATCAAAAAAATCCAAAGGATGACATCACTGCTTTCACAAAGATCTGATTCAATCACATTCAGTAGAACTGCAGAGTTTTTTTACTGCTGCTTGTGCCACTGTGAACATACAGGTCGCTGCAGGGGAACAGGCTGAAGCTGCGTCTAACCTGAGAGGGATTTGCCTAAAACCTTCCACATTTTTGCTGTTATCACAGGAATATCAAGGACTGAGCCAGTGTGCTGCAGGCACTCTAAAATAAGAATTTAGAGAAACACAAGCAAATCAAACATGGGATATAAATCACTCTGCTCAAAACCCAGTACTTTATTTCTCACTGCTAGAGTCCTTGACAGCTGGACCAACTTAGCAGATCTTTCAGATCACCAGCAGGATTGTAACACACACCGGATTTCAATAAATCATCCATAAGCCTGAGCTGCTATGAAAGAACAAAATGCATCAATGCATGTTGCAACGACCAGGGAAGGTCAATACAAGGAATAGGAGGTAACGTGGATCACCTTATCATGAACCATGCCGAGAACCCTTTATTGCTTCTAAATTACCTGCACCATAGTCATTCCTAACCATATTAAGAAGAGATCAGAGGGATGATGAACATTAAAGTATCCTCTTCATTCTCCAACAACATTCTTCAGCATTCTCTTAAATATTTTCCTACAGCAGTTATCAAGACAGCATCCTCTGCTGTCATAACACTTCAGTATATTATTCCTCTAAATATGTGTTTCAAGAATAAACCTGCTAGTACCAACAAGATTACTTGTGTAAGCGGCTGTTGGGGTGTGAGAGTTAAGGAATGGCAACAGGACCACAAGCAAATAAAAGGCTTCCTTTTTGGAGTCTCGACCTATCCATCACTGACTGTACCTCATGAAAGTGATATAGTCCAATAAACTCAGTATCAGCAGGCCACATTCCTTTAAAAAATTAAAATAGCAACACTGCAAGTACTACAAACTAGAAGAGGATGTGAACTGCATTTAAACTGGAAGAGGAAAGAAAGTGGCTTGCGTTTGACCGTATTACTGGGGGGGAAAAGAAATAATATAATCAGTGTAGCACGTCCAAAGCCACTGCATTTTATCATCTCAGGCTTCATTTTTGCAGCCAAAGAAGGATTTATGCTGATTGATTGAAAGCATTACCTAGAGGTTGTGCTATGCTTTATTTATTTATTTGCCAAGGAAGGAGGCTCAGTGCTCATTAGGTATTTATTGCATTGACCAGTTTTATAAAGGCTTTGGAAGTGCTATAAAACAGGCTAATCAGGTGAGCAACATTTATATTCATGCTTAGAGAGGTTACAAATGAATTGATCAAGTCCAAGGAAGCTTTCAATAGAGGAGGTTTTGCAGTCCAATGCTTAGAGAAGCTGAGGCTCTTCTACACATTACCTTCTTAAGTATATTAAATGGGAACTTCCCTGTGTGAAAAATAAGCTCCTTAGCAACTTTGTTTTTCCCCCACAGAGGGCTGGAAACTTGCAATAGCAGGATTCCAGTACAGTGCAATGTAACTGGTACATGTCTGTAACCTGTGGACTGTGGGAGCAAATTAGGTTTTACATTGATGATATGGTGGCAAAGTCATCTCTACAGCCACTGAGCATGGACAGATGAAGGCTAATGAATTACACATCTGCAAGTGCAAGTGTGACCAGGTTCAGCCATGTTACAGTATTTAGAAACAGGCCCACGGGGAACATTGCTGTGAGAACACAGTGCAACTGCGAGCCCAGGACAAAGGCACCATATATGTCCTGCTGTCAGCTGGGACTAGAATATGTCAAAGAAGGTATGGCAGTAATTCACCTTGTGTACCCTTCCAGTACTCTGCAGTGTAGGGACAGCCAGCAGAATTTTTTATTTACAAAACAACAGGGCAGCATTTTTTCATACTGAAGCAAAGCCATCTTGTGCCATACCTCAGGAATTGTTACCTTTCAGGTCAGATGTAAAGTCAAGGTCCTAACACCAAGAATCATTAAAGATTCATCCTACTGCATCTTTTCATTAATCTTAATCCTGATGCCCTGGCCATATTCCCATTGAGGTAATTGCTATTTCCCTCTGCAATTCCTCCCTTTGTTTTAACAGGGCCTAAGCGGACCAAATTCATCCCTATGTAACACCACCATATGTTTATCCCATTCTTCCCCCAGGTTCTGTGCTGCTTGTACTGGGACATAGTGTACTCACGCCTCTTTTAGCAGCAGCAGCATTGCACTATGTCATTTCAGCAGTGGATGGTGCAACGACACGTGCAGAGTGGAAAGGGGGTTTTTTGTGAACACCTAGATTGAATATAATTTTAGTGCTAAGAATTTCCTCAGTAAACTGAGACACACATTATACAACATAAAGTCAGAATCTCCTTAAGCATGAGAAGGAAAAAAACTCAGACCAATGTGACTTTTAGCAAACAGACCACAGAAGCAACCTCCTTGATGAGGAGTGATTGGCAGATTGAGCGTGCAGACATCAGACTCTGCATTGTGCAGGACTCTGGCACCAAACCCCCAGCTTCAAGACTTAGGGAGATAGTGTGCTTACCATCTCCTCTCCTTCAGTCTAGTTTTTAAGTGAAATTATTGTATGTCTAGGAAGGTTGTTATTCACTAAGGGTAGGCTTCATCTCTTGGAAATTAGGTTAAACTTCAGGAATTGAAGTTGGTCACCCTAACACTTTCTCTGGACAATGGTAAGAGAGGTACTCCTAGAGGAAAAAATCATCCATTCTTACAAAAACATTTAAGACATTTTCTGGCTCGTCCTTTGGAAGTTGTATCATCTCCTCTCTGCCCAGCGGGAGCTCAGGTACTAGCTTTTACAATAGGGCAGATTTTTCTTGCCTAACTTTAAACACAGAAGAGGTGTTTTCATTTACAAGGGTATTTGTTCAGGGCAAGTGTAGCAGAGACTGATCTCTCCATTCTCCAGAGCTGACAGCACAGTCCCTTCAACAAGTATGAGAGATGTGGGTAGTATTTAATGAAACCTTTAGCCAGCTGCATACAGCACGTTGCATGAAACAATATTCTTCAGGCTTGCAAAAGTACTTCACACTCAGAGCAAGCAATTAATTGTACATACTTTCCGATTATTTAATCACCCACTTCTGTACCCTGAGCTTTCCAAGTTCTCCCTAGACACTGATGCTTGCCAGCTATTCATCTTCAAACATACATCATTAAATACACAGGGTGGAACGGCCTTTCCTTGACGTTATTGTTTAATGGTACAAGGTAACAACCATCAAGTCACTATATGAAATCCCAAAATATTCAAAGAAGAGAAGAGGGGCAAGGGAGGAAGCCTACAAACTGTGACCGGTTAAAAGGATGTTGGCTTCTGTTCAGGTTTCAATAATCCATAGGCACAGGGGTTTCACTTTTTACCACTTCAAGCTGGCACATGTCAAAGAACCCACGTCCTCGCCCTCGGGTCACCGGGCTGCAGGTGCCAAATACTTTTCAGTTTCTGGGCAAGTAGCAGGTCTCTAATCTGCACACAGCATACTCAGATTGCTCAGTGCATAACGAAGTACCTTCTTTTTGCAACCTCATCTCTCCATTAGGTAAAGCATGGTCAATTTTAAGGAGCGATCGTAAGATTTTTTTTTTTTTTCTCTCCCTGCTAAGCTAGCACAGCTAATGTATCATCATTCACGTTTTCCTCCTTCCCATCACTGCTTGTCAGTCACAATTAGAATTGCTGCTCAGTTCCTGGGTTGTAGCTTATGAACAAAGGCAACTTTGAAAAACAAAAAAAGCCAACTTCAAACCATTTGATCTCTCCTTTCATCCCCAGCCAACAGCAAACAACACTAAACCACAACAAAAAACAGATGTTCACGCATTCAACAGGAATGATCAGAGCATGTCACTGTCTTAATCCAAACATTAAAAATGCAACAGTCAAAATGAGGTATTAACAAGGGACAAAAGGACTCACAGAGTACCCAGGAGTTCTCCTATCATTACCCAGAAATTACTTTTAAGGTTATTGTGCTTTTTGAAAGTTTAGTAACAGATCATTAATTTGATACAGAGCAGAGGCTTTCACCCAGAGACACACCGACTCCTACTTTTTTTATGGTACTAATCTAGCTATAAAATTTGTCAAAATTTTATCAAAATTTATCAAAACAAATTCTTCACTACATTCCAGAAGATGAAAAACACTGCAGATTTAACGTTGGATATAATTCAGTCAGGAAAGTCATTCATGTTCATCAGAAATCAAAGGTAGTAAATGAGATTCAGCTTTGCACAGGATGGGTAGAGAAACGTCACTTGTCTAATGGGAATTGTGTAGCTATCTCTCCACCTAGAAGCACTTGCAATTTGAATGCAACATGACAACTTGCTTTTCATCGGTTCCCATGAGTGTTCCCGCTGATGGAACTACAGGATTTGCAGCAGTGGCTAATGGTAATACATGACCACAGATTAAACTCGGTGTCAGAGACACGGGTACCAGTTTAACGTCCATCTTAGAAAGAAGGTCCAAAGAGGGACCAGAGATGCTAGAGCCTAACTTCTGAAACTGAAGTGGAACAAAACTCCGCTGCTGATGATGCTCACACTGCCTCTGTACTTCCACAGCAGTGGCATTAATTTCAATAATTGGTTCTGGTTGATGCTCGTTATAAGGTAACAATTGAAGTTTCAGTGGGTACCTTGTTCTTTTTCTCTTTCCCCTCCACCCTCACCAAAACATTAGTCCATGCAGGTCCCAGACATGGTGTCTCCCAGTCCAGAGAAAAAGTTAAGAAAGAAATTAAGCAAGGAAAACATTAATTTTCAGGAAAAAAAAATTCCTTATACCCTAACAAACTGGCACTAACACATCAGGGATGAAACCCAGGGCTACATACTAGTAGTAACCAGCACATAACTTTAAGATTTGGAATATTTAAGATCTTAATCCAAAAAGGGGAAAAACCAAAACAATGCCGAGGGGAAAGGGAAAGAAAACCCACCCACAAGTTTTCTGAAAGCAAATCAGTCTTGATGCTTTCGCAGTGCCGGAGATTTTGGGATGACTACTGTGTTGATGGGCAAACAACATCAGAGGTCAGAGACGATCTGTATGCATGTCATTACCCGCAACACCATTTCATTGCAGCTGACATGTCTACAGCAAGGACCTCCAGCTGCCAATGTTTACTGAGCTGAAAAAGGTCAAAGAAATAAAACTGACCTTTTCACATGGGCCTGCTGGGTAAACATGAGGCATTGCTAGGCTGGAAAATGGATTAAAGGGGGCGGAAGGGGAGGAAAGCCCTCGCAAGAGCCTCTATGGGTAAAAATCCAGCAGTGCCTCCACTCCATCTAGTGAGATCACGGTGGTCACTTGGGCTCGACTTTGTTGGCTTTCAGAGTAGGGGCTTCTGGCAGCATCACACCTGACAGCAGGAGTGGAAATCTATGCAAAGACTGGAAAGCTCTCCTGCTCAGTCTCCTAGGAAGGCAGATCCAAATCAGGCCCACAGCCATGTCCTGTTACTGTGCTGCTGTCACCACTCATGAGACACACGGGAACAGTGGCATTAGTTTTGCATTGGGTCCCCATTTCCCGACAGTCCTTCCCTTAGGGAGAAGGGAACCCTTAGCCTCTCGAGGTTAGGTACGGAGGCCGCCTTGGCTTTGCATAGCCAGGCTTTTGTGAGCAAGCTCTTTCCACACCCCAACTTTTCAGCAACCAGAATTACCCAGGCACTAACTCTCATTTCAGTACTCAGCACCAAGTTATCTTGTCTGCCCGTAATGCTACTAAGACTTCTTTCAAAAGCGTCAATACAACAGGATTGCAGAGTCTCATATTTAACAGATCCACAGAACATGCCAGAACCAATGTCAACATCCTGCTTCTCTGGCTTCCCACAGAAAACACTGAGCAACTCCAGAAAGCTCAAATTATTTGAATAGGCCAACACTGAGCATTTCTGAAAAATCCCAGCCCAAGAGTTAACATCCAGATTTTCAAGAACTGAGAACCCACAACATTAAAGACTGCATGCAGTATGACAGCAACTGCTGGATGATGTCTTCCTTGGAAAATCCTGACCGTGGTTAGATATTGGGAAAAGAGCACAATGCCAGGAAAGCCTGGCCCTCAGATACAAAGTAGTTTTGCTCTGTGCTTTCAGAAGCTTTGCCTCGTTGCCTCTAGATTGTGGAGGATATGTGCAGGGTAGAATTAAGGTCCCTACACAAACATGGGACCAGCAATAGCTGCTGTGAAGCAGCAGGTTCAGTGCTGAGCAAACACAAACCCTGCACCTTTGAAACCATAGTAGGATTTTTAGGAGGACAACTACCCAAGTTGTTGTGGTCATAGCAGCATGAAGCAGAGATTGTGAAGCCACGAATAATCACGGACAGCAGCCAATAATATGCAAGTTTCATAATTCCTTCTATTTTTTTTTAAAAAGAGCAAAACACTGACTCAAAAAGTTTATTCATCATAACTGTACCATTCTTTAATATTATTGTGTTAAAGTTCATATTTTTTGTGACTTAACAGCCTGCTGATGCAAGTGACTGTGCCCAAGTCAAATGCACAGAAAATAAACAAGCAGGAAGAGAAATACAGGCTGCCTGATAATACATTTACCTTTACAACTGTCTTGTCATTTGAAGAGCACGTCCTTTCACAAGCCAGAATAGTATTTCTTTTTGTGTGTGGTTTGGTTCTTTTTTTATTTTACTTTTTTCCCCAGAACATTCAAGTGCATCTTTAATGTATTATTCAAGCAGAAGCAATGATTAATTAATCAAAACTCTGTTGTATAGGGAGAAGAAAACTGGGCTCTTGTGCAACACCCGGCCAGATGCTCCAACTTAAAGGGAATCATAAGGGAGGATGTGTCAGCAATAGTGTTTAATTATGCAATAAAAAATGATAGGATTTCAGAGACAGCTTTTAGGGTTTTAGAAGCATCTCTTTTCAGTGCTTCTCTTCACCATATATAGGCTACGTGCGTCCTTCCATATCCCATCTATTAGAGTTATTGCAGCAAAGAGCACTCGCTCAGATCTCATGCAGTCTGGCTTGCGTAGAACAACCAGCACCTGGACTCAAAACTGCCCAATGGACTGTCCCTAAAACAGTTTGCTTTAAATGACAAGTGTCCCTCATGGTGCCTCAGTATTTTTAGGTAAGGAAGACAGACCTGTGTAACAGGCAAGGAATCAAATCTGGAGTCAGGAGGGCTGGTCTCTACTTTTGGCTTTGTTGAGCTATACAAGCCAGCTCATTTCCTGGTGTTTTTCTTTCTTATCCCGTACTACATCTTTTTAAGGTTGTGAATTTAAGACCTCACAAAAAAAAGTGTTTAAAATGTTTAAAACCATCCTAATGCATTATCCTAATTCTGTCTAGGACAGATTTGAGGAGGGCTGTTTCAGAGGGAACAAACTGTTCTCCAGGTTTGTGGTGGGCACAACAGGAATCATAGCCTGTAATACCTACAAAGAAAATGCAAGCTAGATATTAAGAGAAGCTTTCCTTACAGCAATAGCAATGAAGCACGAGAATAGGTTATTGAGACTTTCTGTGGAGTGTCTATTCTCAGTAGCCTGAACATCTTGAAGAAAAGGCTGGATGCACTTCTGTCAGAAACATTTCAGGTTAAGTTGTTCTTGCCACAGGGCAGAGATGAGCTACATGATCTCTCGTGATCTCTTCCAGCTCTACTTTTCTACAATTCCATATTTTTTAAGAAGAAAAATGTAAAAGTTTTAAATTGTCATATCTTTTCCAAAGCACTGAGCTCTTCACTATTTCCATTCATGAAAATATCTACACTTATCTTAATTAAACTATACATAAGAAATAGGTTTTTCAGATTTTTTTTTTTTTTTTTAAATGTTTCATGCAACATAACATTTTTGCCTTCTAGTTGGTACTTCCAATCAGAAGTTACAGGAAAACATCAGCCTGAAGAAATTTTTTTTTTTTCCTGTCCTTTAAAACACGAGGTAAGGTTTTAAGGGATTAAAAATAATGTAATAAAAATAGGGAATGAAGCAACTGTTCACTGTTCAGCATCCCTAGAACTTAAAGGCTACCAATTCAGCTCCAACCAGTGTCCTTATTCCCCTTCAGAAGCCCTTAAATTAGCAAAGATCACTAAACATCTGATTCAAGTACATGCAAAATCTGAAGGCAGAAAACAACATATCATTTTGAAGCGTCACCTTTTATTACACTTCTTTATCGTCTCCTCTGCCCTGTATTTCTCTCTCTAGCCTACTGCATCCTTCCCCAAGGTCACACCTTTCTGCCTCCACAATCACATCTGTTGTCAAAATGCAACACTGTGACATGGTGATGATGTAACGAGACAGTAAGAGCCACGCAGGGAAGAGTTATCCATGAGGAACAGACCACCATAGCAAAGATGGAGAAAGAAAAGCTTAGCAATTTACATGAGAGGCACAAGGGGAAAAGAAATTACAAAAACACATGTAAAACTTCTAGCTCTCATCTAACGTTATTTCATATTTTAGGTAACAGCTGATTGTTCCAGAAACCTCCATAGTCCCTTCGACAAGCTCTCAGTGGTACCAGCACTGGACACACAGGAGACTACTGAGATTCTCACTGTCTACTGAACCACTGAAATCTAATCAGACCCACAGACTTTAAGGTTATTATAATGGTGGTATCTGCTTTTTTCTACAATGCAGATCAAAAAGCATCCTTCAGACTCTCACATTAAACCCAACAGCTCCTTTGGGCTGGAAAATCTCTTGTAGAGAAGTACCAATCTTGGTGAAGGCTTCATGAGACAGTGAGTCTGCCATATCCTTAGATAACTTGTTCCAATGCTTACTTAGCTGTACTGTTAAACGTGTTTCTAATTTAACTACCTAAATGGTCAATATGATTTTTGTTTTTCCCATCTGTATGAAGAAACAGGCCATGACCACAAAAAAAAAGGAAAAAAAAAAACCACCAAACCCAATAGTACACAATATGAGCAAAGATAACTGCTTGCTGGATACTCTTTCCAGCTGGGAAGTAATTGGCAGAGACAAAACATCTCCCACTAAAGATGCAGCTAGATGTCTGTCCTGAATTTAAAGAGGCAAGATCCAAGGGATCACTGTGCTTCACTCCCTTACAACAACAGCCAGTGAAATCAGAGTCTGTAAAAAAAAAAAAATGAAGGTAATTACACATTGTTTGTTCTTTTCCTGAAAGCTGACAATTGCTAAGGGCAATGTGCAATGATATAGAGGTATCTGAAACCACTCTGCTTGAATTAGCCAATACATCCAAATGGCCTCAGGTGAAAAGAAGGTAACTGAGACCCTGGAAGGTAGGTAGCCCTTCTGCATGACTCTACTCTTGAGCTAATTAGCCCTTTCAAGAAGCAGGAATAATTAGTGTAATTTCAGTATCATGCTACGAAGGGCATATTACCTCCAGGTACCTCTGCTTAGCACTGCAGTAGGCATACCTCGAGAGCTGGACAGCCATGCTCTTACAGGAGCTGTGTCTGTAACATACTGATGCCAGCAAAGTGCTAGATCCTTTTCAGAAGTTTAATTTCCTTGCTTATTGTTACTCCTTCCACGTTTGCTCTCTGTTGTTATAGATTAAATATTTTAAGACCTACGCCATATGGGCTTTGGCTAGTTTCATTTTTAACACTCATGCTGACAGCATACGATGATGCCAATTGGGTTGTTACATCATCCTTCTTTGGATCTAGGGAGATGAATTTTACCTAATCCTAGTCATGACAAAAGCTACCCTATTAACCTGATCTTTTTCACGCCAGTGAGTCAGAAATCACAGGTTAGCAAGTGCTAGCTAGACTGGTCCTTTGGTTGGTTCTGAACACTAGCATGTCTTAATCCAGCTAGTCTAAACCCTTCAAGTTTTTCAGCAGTTGGGGATCTCCCTTAAAGTTCTTCCCTTCACTTCCCTAGGAAGACAGATGTGGAGACAAGCCTAATCAAGTAGGTATATGATTCTGTCCTCTCTTCCAAGCATCCTCCCTACTGCCCAAAGACAGTGAGGAGTTAGCATCAAAGTCCAGATAACCCTCAAACCAATATGGACAGTGCCAAGAAGCAGCTTGAGCTGATTTTCTTTGTCCTACTCACTACGTACAGCTCCTTTTACATTTGCTCAGGCACCTCTGTGAGGTGTATGAGCAGGAGGTATCTGACCTACTCCACTTTGTGGGGCAAATCTGCAAAAGGGGAAAAGAAAAAAAAAAAAAAAAGACATGTTTTCTCTTCCCAGAGTAGGGAAGAACAAAAAAAAGAAAAAAAAAAGCCAGCAAATAGTCATTACAAATCCAAGCCCTGCTTTCCACATTTGCACATCAGATGTTGGCGATGGAGATGGGGAGGGTAACAAGATAGAGTGGTAATGCTGCAGATTCCCCGAGAAATTCAGTCTGTGTTTGGCATCCTTTAAGGGACATGGAAGTGATGTGCTCTCAGTGGAACAAAGCTATTTAATTTTAGAACAAAAATCACCTCTTATCTTCCATCTAAGAGCTGGCAGGGGAAGGTTGGATTACAGTAGTCACAAACCTAATGTCCAGGCAAAACCATGGCTGTGTCACTCATGTATGCTCACAGGTGGGCCAGTGCTCATCACCAAGGAGTGGGGACAGGTGATAGATCTGGAGTTGAACCCACCTCCACCAAGCCAGTCCCACCACATCTTCAGGCTGGCTCAGTTAGCACATGTGGTCCTAAAACTGCCAGAACAGAAAGCAAGGTGTCAGCTTTGCTCTAGGGCACCTTTGACTGCCTGCGCACACTTCAGTCAATTAGGAATGACTTTGTGCTTGAATTCAGATTTCTGTTGAAACTCCTCCTTTTGACACAAAATCATGTAACTGTCTCCAGTATGGGTACTGTAGAGGCCCGTCTCTGCATATCCAGACACAGGGGAGTCACAGCTCTATACAGTCACACTGCCAGGTGTCTACCACAGCCAGTTACCAGCCAGTGATTCTCTCAATTAATGTGCCTGATCCCTCCTATAGCAGCTCCTCCTTCCCTTGATGGCTCTGCAGCCCAGCCAGCAGATTATCCTTCATTCTGAGGATCTAGGGTGGCATTTGCCAGCTGCGCCCATTCATCTCCATTTTCTCTACCCAAGTGCTTCAAGCAAGGTAACGGAAGTGGCCATTGACACTGGTCAAGACTGAATATTTAAAAACTTATCACTTAGGAGCTCTTCCCCTAGTACTTCCCTTCTGAAAACCCCAGCCAACCTCAGTATCTGATTTCTGAATAGAAGAGGATACCAACTTCCCTGGATCTGCTGACTGTGCTCCTGTTAATACAGCCTAGGACATTGTTAGCCATCCTCATTACCAGGGCACATGGCTGGCTTTCATTCAGCTCTCTGCCTACCAAGACCCCCAGGTGCTTCTCAGCAGACCTGCTCCCCAGCCAGTTTGTTCCCCACCCATATTGCTGCAGGGGCTTATTCCATCCCAGGCTCAGGACTTCACATTTGCCCTGGCTCAATTTCATGCATTTGCTGTTGGCCCACTCCTCCAGCCTGTGTAGGTCCTCCTCTGAATGGCAGCCCTGCCCTTGAGGTATTGACTGGTACCCCAAATCTGGTATCATTTGGGAAACGTTATCTGCAACAGTTTTTGTATCACAGCCCACTTCTGTTTTCCCCTACGCACACAACTACTGAAAATCCCATCCTAATCATGGCTTAGCTTCCTCCTGTACTGCCTGACCATAGAACAGGAGCCATTCAAAGTGTTAAAATATTTATGTTGCACACACATCCTCCAGGAGTATGAGTGAAATAAAGCACAAAACCCTCTAACTCATCTGCCTCTATGAGGCAGAAAACCAGAATTTTATACATTGCCTTTTAAGGTAAGGGCTCACTTTCTCTCCATGCAACATCCAACCTGAGCAGACAAAGAAAATTGGATGCAGCCTTGCTCAAGATTTTTTGAACATTCCCCTCACTGGTGTGTAAAAGCACAGCCATGCCGTGCCACATTGGCAAGTGGCTTTAACTGTCAGAAGCTTTTCCTAGAGAGGTTTGTCAAAACTGCCCTCACTGTGTTCATTATCCTTTTGCCCTCATTTCCAGTGCACCTGACTGCATCACCTTTTCAGCATTTAATCATTCCCTTTTCCACCCAAGCTGAAGACTAAGGTTTGGCCTTGGACCCCTTTGTCTGCTCCACACTAGCTCGTTAAAAAGTTGGTATGCTACAAATGAGAAATAAGACAGACAACAGGAGATAAAGAGGTACTAGGAGATAGAACTAGAAATTATAAAACCACTCAGTGTATGCCAAGAACAAGATCAGTCTTTACTTCTAACCCTTCCAGACTAACACTTTTTTGCTCATCTATCTTGATATGGTTCAGTGTGGACAGCAATAGTGTTCTGCTAGTCAGCAGCATCTCATGAGCTTCCTAAGAGTTTAAAAAAAAAAAATAATCAAAGAAGGTAGGAGCATTTCTGTTAGGCTCCCTTATAAAAAAAAAGCCTGAGCTTTTCTCCATTTTCCATCTATTTCTTCCCTAAAATGGCAACAGGACGCACTCAGCTCTGAAAGGACCAATACCAAGCTTTCTCAACAAATGCTTGTCTGTCACGGTGAAACCAACTTCCTGAGCATAAATTATTCACGTTCAAGGATAAAAGTGGATAATCCAGAAGATTAGGGCATTTCTTGCATGGCACTTTTTTCCTTCTGCAAGGCAGGCTGTTTCTGTTATTTGTAGCTAAGATTTGCCAAGAAAGTTAAACTCGGCCAAGACATCTAAAGGTTTTTTTGGATCACTATTTTGCTTCTCTCCCTATTACTATTCATCATACAAAAAGCTGCTTTGACATTTCTACATCACTCATTCAGACCAGGGACACAAATACAGAACTCAAGGATTTAAGATAATCAAACACCAGCAGACTCCAGACTAAGATTTCCAGATGGGAGATGGGCACTTGAACTCATTTAGGACCTTCTTAAATGCCAGTAACTAGTGGCATGATGAAACCACCTTTGGTTTTGTTTTTTAAGGGGCAGGAAGGCTTTTTTTAACATCTGCAATGTTCTTTGAGTAGCTTGGGAAATTTTTAATGCTTTGTAATTGTTGCCGTTACCCAATGATGAAAAGTATAATTGCTCAGGGTTACACGTATAGCGGAAAGGAAGAAATAAATGGAAATGAACTGTGACAATTTTTTTCTAAATTAAAAGATACCATTTGAGGGAAGAATAAGTTACAGATTCTCCCTTTATGTGAATTAGATCATACATTTTAAGGTAAAACAGTGAATTCTGCTTTCACTTATATGCTCCTATTTAAGATGCAGATCCACTGAAGTAGCCAACAAGGTGAATCAGTTTCCACTTTCAGTTAGAGGTCAAATTCACTCATTTCTGCATTTTCGATACCTCTAGAAATTTTCTATAAAACTAGTCTAACCCCCGGCTAAGACACGCTCTCAGCTGTCTGCAGCTAGCCTCTGGGCTGCTTTTTCAAAGTTTCTCGTTTTGTATTTTGATGCACTATTCATACAAGATATGATTTACCCCTTCATTAACTTGTCTCAGGTAGAGATTGTTGGAGGCTATTAGGTCAAAAGCATTTGAAAAATTTCCTTCTTTTTGGTTGATCTACTCAGTGAATCAATATTCTTCCTACTCAACCAGTTCTTCTCTCAAGGGAAGTCAGATGTGCATGGCCCTGACCTTAAATATTGGCCCTTAGCCCATTACTTAAAATGATAGACAGTAATTACAGAATTGGTGGACAGAACTGTCAGTTGAGGAAAACAAACAGGGAAAGTCAAAGATGATTGGAAAGAAAACAGATACACTGAGATCTGGCTAACAGGATCTCACTAAGAGGGTGATGTAGCTTGCCTCTGATAACAAATACAGTGGATCTGATATTTTTATGAAAACCTATGTATGTTTCAGGCTGGAAATTCTTAATATAAAGAACTTTGATTCAATTCCTTGTATGTCAGTCACATTATCCCTTCCCCCCTCAACTCTGCTGGTCAAACCCTTGGAATCTCAAGAGCTCTAGTGGTACTGCTTTATTTATATTAGTGTCACCAAAAAGATACTGCTGCTAGCTGGTATGAATTCAGACCCTATATTCCAAACAGAGAGCATCTTGCAAACTGTAGTTAGCACTATTGCCTCATTTGAGATGAGAAGGACTGTTTGATTTGTTTTCCCCTTGTTTTTTTCTTGAAAAAAAAACCAAGCGCTACAGTAGTCACCTGAAATCTTCAGTAACACAGAAGCCATGTTCATAGTTCAAGATTCCGAAGTCTTCAGTGATCCTGGCTACCCACCCCATTAAGACCTGAAAAGGACTAGGCTTGCGTAGGGCAGGTGCTCATACCTCCCGAAAGTCACATAGCTTCGAGATATTTCCTTCTGTGCTTCCAGTCTTTGCTTTTGAAAAATTAAATTGCAGCTACAAATCTCTAAACCAGAATGGAAAAGCATTCTCCCCCAGCATTTCTCCGCGCAGTAAACATTTTCTTGGCATAATGCAGTTTGCAAAAGAGACACCCTAATCCAGTCTACAAAGCAAAAGCTGTGCCTCAGTACTGCTAGAAAGTGCATTACTGCTATAGGCATTTTAACATACAGCAGTTTTTTTATGTTGCTACCTGCCCCTGAGAACAACAAAACTAATCAATGAAAACATGAAGCGTGTTCAGGATGTATTTCCTCCTCACCCCCAACAATGTATGCCATGAAATGCCCCTTACATAATCCATACCAGATAAAGCCTTTGTTTCCTATCGGCCTGTCAGCTTACTGTCACACCAGCAAACAGGGCTTTGGAGCAGTATTTAAGTCGGAAGCAGAGGCTTTAGGGAAGTCTGTTAAAACATATTTGAAAACAAATCCCGTTAACAACTTAGGCGCGTTATCTCAATAGGAAATGACAAATGTAGACTCTCTTGGTTTGATGGTACCTTGAAAGAAGACAGTTACAATTTCCCAAAACAATGCCCCCTTTCCCAAGACATTTTCTGCACACTCAAGAGAACCTCTTAACAAAAGCAATTACTCTGAGCTCAATATTGGTGGCTTAGTAGTGTTATTCCTGGTCAGAGAAGAGCATGGAAAACTGTCAGTTTTCAGTACTCAGGTGAAACAACATACGTTTATGATCATAATGTAAAGGTTTTGCCATAATTATGTTTTACTAGGAGCAGGGAAAAGGTACTAGTCTTCCAGTATATCTGAAAAAAATCTGAAGATTCAGAAGATTCTTTGAGTCGAAATGGCCTATCAGTTCGGATGGGGTTTTCACTAAGCCTTTGCTTGTGACACTAAGAGCTACAACATTGAACCTCGATTCACATGGACATCACCACCTCATTCATCTTTTCCTCACCTTCCACAAATAGATTTGTACAGAAGACATTTTGGCAATTAAAACAAACATAAAGTCCCAAAGCCCTTCCCGACCCTTGCTACAGAAGGAGAATTTAGCAACAGTGAATTTAATTTGCTCTTCCAAGTACTCAAAGTGAATTGAGGTTGACAGGCAGGGAAAAAGGTACTGCTTTGCTTAAAATGGCTCCCCTGCAACGGCTGAAAGCTCTTCCATGGTACTTATCTCTCTGCTTTGGAACGAAGCAGACAGAGCAACACTGGAGATGGGAGCACTTGATTGGCACATCAAGTATTTCTAGGCAAAACACTTGTCATATGCCTTCCCCAAGGTGATCTCCATCCACCTTTTCCACAATTTGAGCAGACCAGCTTTTTCAGATAGTTTGCAACGCATTCACCAAGCAGCCATGTGTTCTTCACCTGCAGATCGTTACCATGTGATTTACACAAAATAATCGAAGTCTGAGTTGTTTTGATTGGACAGGTGTGTCCTGTGGTATATCTCCATACCCTTGGCTATACAAACACAACTCCAAGGTCTCCTCTACACATATCATATCTCATTATAATTATGTTTATAAATATAGCTAAAGTAAGAAACTCTCTGTGGATGTCATTACAACTCAGCATAAGGGTATATTTTACTTGTATATCTCATTCCAATACATCTATGAAACTATGCTACACAGATGCCTTCTGATTACTATCTCTAGAAATAAAAGAACCTGAATTTGAAATATTTACCAGCCCAAGGTGATGTTTTTTGACCCAATGCCAGGTTTAATTCACCGTGTAAGTCCTACCTAGCAGATAGAGTATTTTTATTTCAGGCAGTGAAGGCTGTTTTTTTAAAATAAAAGAAAAAAATTATTTAGAGAGTAGATGTCATAAGTTAATTTTTACAAGTATACAGTTGCATGCTTCAGATACCAATTATAATTTTGTTTTTAAATACATGGATTATTTTAAGCCTGTGATTAGTGCTGCATTAAAAATTACCTTACCTGGGGCACATTTTTCCTAGGTAACCATGTACTACAGAGTAAACAGCAGGGTTAGCACAGCAAGTTTGTGCTTTTTAAGTCTTTGACACTTGTGACAGTTCCAGTTTTTCAGCAGAGAGGATTTTTTTATTAAATATCAAGCAAGTCTATCACAGGTCAGCTCAAGCATGGATTTGCTTTTAAAAAATGAGCAGAACTGCTTATTCATAACAAGTACCAACTTTATTTCAAATATCTTTAATATTTACCTTTACATGGCAGTGTTATGCAATGCTGGAAAAGTACCATCCCTAGCCTGAAGATGTATAGCCTGCTTCTGGACTGCTGTCAGCCTCAATAATGAGAGTAGGAACAGAAAACATCAGTGAGCTGGTAGATCTTTGATGACCCCTCTCTTCCAACTCCATAAGTAAGTGGGTGATTTAAGTTGGACTCTGTCACAGAAAGATTTTCAAGGATCTAGATATGATGGTGACTGAATGGCCCTTCCTCTTCCTGATCAGAGAGTGAAGTCAAACCCTTTCTTGTCTTTCAAGCAGTTGATTTTCCTCAGCTATCCACTACACAAATAAAAACCTTTGAAACAGCTGGTCCAAAAGGAAGCACATCTCACCTGTCAAGAGAGATGTGGCAAGAATAGGCCTGCAGACTGCACAGGCTTTTAAGGGTTCATGAGCTTTTTGTGCAAGTATGAAAACATTATCCTCAGTTTCCAGGTCAAACTGCCACACAGAAAAATGCTACCTACGTGAGGGAAATCATACCTGCAGATTTTAAGAAAGAAGTCTCACCTACCCTTTAAAATTGGGAACAAACAAAAGAGCATTCAAAAATTCAGGGTTAACAGAATAACTGGTAACAGTATCTCCAAGGATTGTGGCAGCAGTTCAGGGAAGATCTGTGTGGATACAATCTCTGAGAGATCCTGGGTCATTTGGAGTGTAGAAGTCACTACTCATTTTCCACAGTAGATGCTACTTGTTAAGACAGAATTCATCTGAGATCATTTTAGTTCTCTAAATGCTCGTTGTCCAGTCTGAGCTCATTGCGCAGACTCCCGTTACACTCAATGCAGAAAGACAAGCGGCTCCAAAGGGGGCTCTCGCATGTCTGTTGGCATCGTGCCTGTAACAGACTCCATGTCCACCCTGCAGCTAGCGAAGTCTTACATATCCCAGTTGCATACAGACTGATATTAAATACTAAATGAAACATTTCTAAACAAAAAGCATTAGCATTTTTGCATTGCAGAGCCATTGCTGGATATTTTTATCTGATAGTTACACTTCACAGGTTTCCCTGTATTACCGCTTCAACCAGCATGTCCCACACTACGTGAAACTCAAAACCAGTTGCACAGCAGTGCAAGACAGCAGCTTAAATATACAGTTTGGTCTAGCAACAAAAGTACTTGAAGATCAATAACATTTTTTGAGGCCAAGAAAGAGCAAGACCCCAGCACAGGACAAAGAAACAGACTCTTCTGGATTTGATCTCAACTTGCCTTTCTCACAGCCTTGGACAATTCAGCAATATCAACATTGCAGCAAGAGTAGAGTCGGAGAAATGTCAACATACGCCAGCTAAGTTTGAGAAGAATTCCCAATTCCCACTGATGTTAGCAAGAAACTTCTCTTACAAGGTTAACTCTTACTTCAGCACCCAGCTGCACAGAATGATATTAAGGCCTCATTATCTCGACTAGAAAGTTCTGATATACCTTTAGCTTTGTAATCAACTTAATGAGGACAACTACATTTACTTCATGCTTTTTAGGGAGCTGTGTGGAGTCATTAATTGCTCTTTACCGTGAAGATGAACACCATTCTATGCCAAGTTAGAATACAATCATAAGGCCAAGCAGAAGCAGCCTTATTTAACACAGCTGTATCTGATCAGAGTAGACTTAAAAACAGGAAAAAACAACCTCCTGTTGGATTTCTAAAATAGGTGCAAAGCACACAAACCTTTGCAGAAGACAGAAAAAAAGAATCGAAGACACTTAGAGAAACAGTAGAAAGAGAAGCCAGTCCTGTTGTTAAATCAAAGACTGGAGAACTTGCCTTAATCCTCTATTTGGCTGCAGGCTTTCCTATCAATACTTAGTCCATCTAGTTTTCCTGTACTTCTGCTCCACCTTCCACCCCAGGAAAGATGACAGCACTCCCTTTGTGTTATCCACACTACAGGGGAAGATAACAATGATTAGCCTAATTGGATACTCATTGCAATCTAGCTATGACTACCCAGAACTCTGCATGAACTCATTTTCTTGCCAAAAAACTCAACAGTGAAGGTGCATCTTTGTTTTTTTTTTTTTTTCCATAAAGACTGCACACTCCTGGAAGGGATCTAACTCTGGTATCTGTAGAGCCCAGGACACAAAGCCTGGACCACAATCCCAATGCAAAGAACAAATCCAAGTAGGGGCCTTTTGTGCACCAGAACTTACTCAGAAGCTTCTTGAAACCCAAGTGCTTTGTGTGAATATTTCATTCAGCAACACTTAATTCAGCAGCACCAAAGAACACAATAAGTTTAACTCTGAAAATTAGACAAAACTTTTTATTATCAAGTGATAAAATTACTTTTTGTCCCGCTTTGCTCCCATCACTCCTGTCTCTGCCAAGACTGAATCCCTTCGAAAAATTTCTTATTAAATGTATCCACTCTAAAATAATTCTCCCAAGAAATAATTACTAAGAAAGAGCTCCCATCTATATTTAATTAAAGGTGAAAAAATCTTACCATAATCAAAGGTAATTTAGACCTTCCACCAAGAACTTAGCACATATTGCCCATGATAAATTTAAGGAAATAGCCTGGGTTGGGTCCATCTTCTTAACAAATAGAAGTGTGGAAAACTTTCTATTGTATTTGAAGAAAAAGTTTCAAGTGAGACGCAGACTCAGCAATGTTTCATTCAGCCTCTTAACCTAATGAAGGCCTGATCTAAAGCTCATTAGGAGACAAGAAACATTCCAATAATCTTTGTGAGCTTTGAATCAGGCTCTTTGAGAAAGCAATAATTTCTTTTTGTGCCATACTTTCAGACTAGCAAGGGGAAAACCATCTTAGCATCAGCATCAACAGTAAAGTTTATACTCTTCAATGAGGACTGGATTTCAAAGGATGTTCGTTCCTCACTCGAACTTCAGATATCTCTGTGGAAAAACAGCTGTTGGTAATACTCGATATGAGCATTGTTGCAGAATAGGTAACTGACTTTAAAAACGCTGGTCTCTTTCTAAAGCTTAATAGCTAAGTGCCACAGCGAGGCTAGCCCTATGGAACGTTGGTGGAAAGTGCGATAATGGACAGAAGGAGGTGAAATCATGTACAGTGCAACACGGACGCAGCCCAGCTTACAAGCCCATCCTAAGGGTGAGCACTGCAGACCTCAGAAAAAGGGGACCTTAAGGCACAAGAACTACAAAGCTCAAGAGGCAGTTCGGCATCCTTTCAAATTGAACCGTTTTTACCAAAAATTGGAATTTTGAGGCCATTTATTTCTAGTTATGTTTGGGCGTTTTCCCCATTTTTTTGATTAAGCACTACATTTTTCTGTGGAAAGTTAGCACTTTTCACATACACTAAAAGAACAAAACACAGTTAAAAATGGCTTTGTCAAACATCCAGTCAGAGTCCCTCCATCACTGTGCCAAGTTCCCTACAGCTCCAATAGTGAGGCAGACCTGATTCAAAACCATTTACTGAGCAGCACTCCTGAAATATGTGCAAATACCTTTTTGCACATTTCCCCACGTAAGAAGTCCTTCTCAAGTAAGACAGAGTCCAACATGTGATGCGTATTCTGAGCTTACTGTTGTCAGCTCACTTATCTGCTGTTTTAGCATTATTCAGCACCTCACACTGAGCTGCCCTTTCTTACTGTGAAGTGCTGCTGGATTTATACTGCATTGCTATTTGGTTTCCATTTAAAAAAGAAGAAAGTGGGGGGTTCATTCTGTTTTTAAACAGACAGGCTGCTGGTATCTTCAGAAAATGAATGCTTGAACAACCTCAGAAGCAAAATTGTTATTTTCTTTTTAAATAGCAAAATAGATTTTATTGGGTTTTTTTTTTGCCAGAGTTGAGAAAGAGCATTCAGTGCTACAGTGAATTCAAAGAGTTGCCGCGCAAGCAGGGTGGAGTGGATGCAGAATGGGAGAGCCAGGGAGTAAGGGACTGCTCACAGCTCTGCTGTAACCTGGGTACATTTCCCCACACTGCACTGCTTTTCTTGATCTCATCTGAATGGAAGCCCTCTGGGACAGGTTGCCTGGTCTGTGGATTTTCATCACCTCAAGGAATTGTTCCAGTTGTCTAATCTGACTCCCCCCAAGGAGTTTAAAACCCTACCAGCCAATCCTTGAGGCAGAGTGGAAACAGTCTCTATTAATTGGTGTAAATCTCAGGGTTTGGATCCCTCCTTTTCATTGAAATTTCTCCCACTCTCATTCTTCCAGACCTTTTTGTTCCCTGTCCAAACATCCCCTTCCCTCTTCCTTCTGCAGATCGCCTTCCTGCACATGTCCCCTTAGTAATCCCCTTGTCTTCTGCACACACCTGGGCCACACATCCCTTCAGTTCCAAAATTTATTTTGGTGGTTCTGTATGGTAATATTTACAACCCAAAGGCCCACGGCAAGGCACAACCAGGCCATGAGTCTCTCAGGATTGTGCTCCCACTGTACAGACTGCTCCTGGTCTTATTGCCAACCTTCCTTTTAACTGGCTACAGCAGCTCACCTGCAGCAAGCTGAAATCCCATCTGAGACAGGAAAGGTGTACATATTGCAGACAGCATCTGCAGATCCCTCGTCACATTCAGTAGGTGATATTTATAGGCCAATTTGCTGAGCAGTTGTTTTGTTGGTAACACTTTGTGAAGTAGGTTGTACTTTCCAGGTTAGAAAAAAAAAAAAACAAGCACAAATGCTGCTGTAGCACCACATCACATGCTGTGGATATAGGATTTGCAAGACAGCTGAAACAGTAACCTCTGCTCCTCAGCTATTCCATCCATTCAAGCTGTTAATGCTGCACACATGTGAACAGAATCCAAAACTAAGGCCAAATCTGCCAGAGCCAAGCCAGCTCCCCATCAAGAGAAGTAGGATTTGTAGCAGCTTAGGATCAACAATTTGAGGGTTTAGTTTGAACAAGCAAGGTTTTGATTTGGAAGCACTGGAACTCAAGGGGACATGGCAGATTTTCAAATCAACACCCCAAATCCTAGCTTTTTAGGCTAGGGATGGTGAGCACTTGTATTAAATTTGCATGGTTATCCAGAGGCATAGATGCAGTGTTGCCTATTCTGGCCCATACGTTGATGTCTTCCACAGCCGCCTAACAGCAGAGGTCCCTGCAGTGTGAGGTCTCAAGCCGAGTAACCCGGCTCCTGCTCCACTGATGCAATACACTGCTTCCTTAAACCACTCTCCTCCTTCCCATCCACCTTGCAGGGACCATCTTTATGGATGAATATCTGATGGGCCACTGAATGCTCAAAACCAGCTTCTGGAAGGCACATACCTCCAGGGGCTCCCAGCGAGCCTCTGATTCCACTGAGACTGTCACAGTGGTGGTACCTATATGAAGATGCCTCCTGACGTGCAAGGCCATGGGGGCCAATACTGGCCCTGCAGGACCTTAGTAGTGGTCCTCTCCCAAGGGTACAATTCAGTCCCTGAATAGGACCAGACTGGTCAAGCTGAGAGGTTTTACAAATACTAAGTTCATATGAAGATACACACACAGTAAATAAGCACCCTGTTCTGTTCCTAAACACACCTCTTCACTGGGAGTCCCAACATACTTCAAGGTTGGGTCATGGCCATTTGCCATAGATATAAAACAGAGACAAAGACAAACCAGTTTGTCTTCTGCCATCAGACATGCATAACCGTAACCTAGATCCTCTGAGCACTATAATAAAACTCCATCCAGCTGGAACCATTGAGAAGAAAGAATATTCTCCAGAAAAAAAAAAAAAAAGTGGTTTTGAGGTATAGGTCATTTCTTCTACCAGAGAGCAGCAGCTTTACCATGAGTGGTCTTGACTTCCTCACAACTGACCTTCATTTCTTTATTAGAACATTGGTGAATAATTAGTGGTTTGTTTTTTAATTTAACTGGCTGAGGTTTTAATTATTTTGTATACTGTGACCAGAAGTACCCATCTTTAGAAAATGCTGCATCACTTCAATTTTCCAGGAGGACTTATTTTAATAACAGAACAGAGCACTTCATTTCCCCCATCTTGGGCAGGATGAGCCATCCTAGTCTCTCTCAAGATGGCACAATAAAGAAAACGAAAGCTGGCCAGACATTTGACTAATACCACATTCCACTAGATACCTATAAATTCTCCAAAATATTTCCCTTCCCTATGTGCAAGGCCCCACATGGCAGCTACATGATGAGTACATGACAGACTGCTGGGCCACCCAGTAATCAAGAGTCCATGGCAAGGCCAGACTTTTAATAAAGGCTTTATGGTTTGTTTGGTTTTTTTTTTTTTTTTACTGCTTTATGTCAAGTTTCTAGGGCACGTCTGTGGCCTTTTTCCCCACAATAAGATTAGCTGCTCCAGTTATAGCAGGTCAGCAGATCCCAGCTGTCCAGATAGCAGCAGTTCTGTGCTGAAATGCATGAGGCTGAGGTCTGGCAGAGTCAAATTCAGCACATCCCAACAGGCTTCCCTGCAGGATGATTAAACCTGCTGCAAGGGGTCCCACTCAGGATGCAACTGAAAGGAGCAATATGGGAAAGACTCAGCAGCATGGGCAAGACCAAGCGCTCGAGCAGCATCTGAGAAACACGGGACAGTGAGGGCAGCCCAGGCTCCCCACTCCCTGCTGACCCCGGCACAGCAGCACACAGGTAAGAAGCAGTGCCCTTGGGGATGCAGTGCAGCTCTAGACCAGCCTCTGGGTGACGTTTTCCTCTCCAGGATGCAGTGCAGGACTCATCCCTGCAAGCAGACCCGAACAGGTAAACCTGTACTGAACCACACCGAGATTGCCAGCCTAGGCAATCTCTGCTCCACAAGGTATTTCTTGGGACAAGACAGACATACCAGTCAATGTCTGCTTCCCGCTGCCAGACGTCCACTGTTGTGTAGGGTAACCACCCTCTGATTAAGGTGACCTGGAAGGTAATACAATTTATCACGTGGGAAAAACTGGTTTGTCTAGAAAGAAACAGTCAGGCACTGTCCCAGGCAGAGATCTGACCTCTCCTGGCTTCCTTCCCTGCAAAGTGAAAATGCACAGTTCTTCTGAGACAAAGGCTCAAAGCAATCTCACTCACAGCACACAGCAATTAGATTAAACACAATGACCAAATTGTCTGCAGATAACCTGCATCACCCTGGAGCGCAGACTGGGGCTATGTCTCCCCAGCACTACCAGCTCAGATGTCCATTTCCAAACCGCGATTCCTGCGTGAAGCTGAGTTCAGCAGTTACATTAACACAACCAGGCAATCTAAAGGCCACTGAATTTGGAGAGAAAGCTCCCAGGTAGACGTACAGCTCTGAGCACCATGGAGACCTGTTCTGAAGCTTCTGGTTATTTCTCTAACATAAATAACACTGCCAAATGCAGCTATTCCTGCTCCAAGTATAACCAAATTCAAATTAGTACAAAGAGGTTTCTGCTGCTTCCAAGGCAGAGACACTGCAAGCAAGTCAGAAGGGAAAGTTTTCTGCCAAGTTACTGGGTTTATTTACAAGCAAAACTTTTTTCCCCATTCATCTTTCCAGACGTGGTGGGCAATCTGGCACTCTCCAATCCAGCTGTCCAGCCTGCAGAGCCAAAGGGAGGCTCAGCTCTAAGACAGCAAAGGGATTTAATAACCAATTGCAAAATGCTTCTACCAAATAAAAGCCTGTCCCTTAAACGGCTTGAAACATTTTTCATGTGCAGCTTCAATCCAGGAAATTAATGAAAACAACACAAACACAAAAGGAGATTCAGCTTCTGAACAGTAATACAAATATATGCAGGCAATCCAAATAATTCTTGCTGCTTTAATTCCCTGGAGACGCAACTGCATATATTACACAAAGCTTAGATATTAAAAGTCCATGTTTCCAAGCAATGAAATTGCTGCCATAAACATCCCTGGATCCATTTTTAGAACTACTCTAAATAGCCCATCTCTGACTTCTGTTGCTGTCAGGTTTCCAGCGTTTTTGTGAGCATCTTGACACTTTGCCTCTCCCCTTACCTGGGGCATCACTCAGGATGCCTCGGGCTCAACAGCCAGGACCATGTTCCCAGCACGCCTCGGTGACCCTGCCCACATTAGCTCCCAGCTCACTTCCCTTTATGTCCTTCATGGCTTTACTTGCAATCATGAGTACCTTCCAAGCATAAGCCACCCCTGTCTAGCATCTACCACACTGGGTCCTCGTTTTAAGTCCTGGACACTCTTCAATGTAAATAGAATAGAATATTAATGCAAGTCTATGCTATGCTTCTGGCATTTCTGAAGCGTTCATTAGCATGGTGTCCAGGTATTAAACAGTTAAAGAGCTGTTCTAACATTCCTCATTGTGTACTTTGAGCCTCATTAACGCAAAATCCTTTCCTAAGACACTTTTTGTGATTGACTGCTCTTCAAATATTTGAAGAAAATTACTAACTAGTTGGGAATTTTGTGTCAGAATAATTTGCAGGTGGAAACACTCTTAAAATGAGTTTTCCATAGATCATTTTCAGATCCTCTTCCTTCTCTCCCTTCTGCATCTAAAAGGGATTTTCTACTGGGGGGGCAGAATCTAACCGATACCTGCCTAGTGAAGCTGACAAGTGGCATCCAAGCAGGCTGATGGAAGCAGAGTGCCCCAATTTCTTCCTCTCAGCTATACAACCTCCTTTCTTTTAAGTACACTCATGGCTCTCTGTGGAGACAGCCCTGCCTGCCTCCATTTCTGGCAACTGGGTTGGAAGGCTCTTCTTGGCCCTACTTTCTATCCGCAGACAGCTTGTGAATGGGGCATGAACCTTCTAAATAAGCAGCAAGAGAGCTATATTTCACTTCAGTTCTCCTCCAATTTTTTTAACTGTTCGGAAAAAACCTTTTCACATACTGTTAATTATTTTAATATTAATGAAAAAAATGCCCGCCAGCTCTACTGGCAACTGATCCCAAGCAGTCCCTATATTGGCTGTGTGTAGGATACTGTCAATACTGTATCCGCACACAAACCAATTGTCAGTGCTTCTGCTCGGTAATCACATTCTGCATTAGCTTATAGGAAGCTTTTAGAGTCAGAGGCCGTCAGCAGCTACATCGTCAGAATACTAAAGTGTTATTGTGCTGTTTTCTGTATTCTCCCACATGACAAAACTTCGTCTTCTCAGTAAAACGCTTTCCTGTTCTACACTTTTGACCAATGTGATTTTCTAAATGAAAGCACTGACACTACATATTCATAAGACAGTGTATTTAAATGTGAAAAGGCTGAGCAGGTACAAATTACCAGTCAGCAACTCAGCCAGTAGGAGCATTATTATTAACCACATTATTCTTTCAAGGAATGAACCCCTCAGCCCTGCAAAGAATTTAAGCAGACTTAAGTAGCCCCATTCAATCAATGAGATCCCACAAATATTTACTTCTTTTCCTGACTCAACCTTTACTCTAGGTATCCCAAAAGAATTTTAAAACTCCTTTTGCCCAGACCCGTAAACCCTTCTTTATCCAAGTAGTCCTCCTTCTTGCATCCCTGTTCTCTAAAGTTGCAATTATTTGTTGAGCAACAATTAACAGAATTTAACTGGCTCAGTGAAAGGATCAGTTTTCCACCACTGATGCACAGCAGCAGTTTAATAGTGAGGATCAACAATACAAGGAGCCAAAGAGCTAGCATCAAAAAAAAAAAAAAAAAAAAAAAGAATGAAAAGCATGGCATATAAATTCAGCTGGAAAAGGGAAAACAAACAAATATTGGAAACAAGTTGGGTCAAAGAGGCTGACTTTGCACGATCTCACACAGATTACACATAAGAGAAAAGGCAAGACTATACTGTCAGTAAATAGCTACTTTAGCTTTCAATTAACTGCCTATTCATTGCTCATTTTCTCTGCAGCTGCAAGCCCAAAAGCCAGACTCTGCATCTGCAGTGTAATTCCTGCACCCGTGGATTCCTCCACCAGTAAGTGACATTACTCTGCATTTACACCCTACAGTCAGTTTATTCCCAGTTTCAGCTGAGCAGAACCCAAGGAAACAGCAATATATCTCAGAGGAGTTTCTCACTGTGCTTCCCAGACTATGCCTGTAACAGGGAGAAAGTGTGAACTCCTTTAGCTAACTTGTAACAAGCTTGATGACAGCAGTACTGCCTAAAGGGTGCAGATGTAGTGATATGTGTATTCACACACATTCACATGCAAATAGAGGCCACCAGATATGTTCCCCAATCCCTGATCCCCATCTCAAGCCCTCTCTTCAGCCGCCCTTCTTTGCAGTGAGCAATTCCCCAGCTGCCCTCCTAGACTTGCAATCCATTCACCAGCCTATTTTAAAGTGGGGTGCCAACGTGCACCTGCATTATCTCCAGTCTGTTTGTAGGAGTCCCAGAAGGCAGCGTGCACAAAAACTGGAACAGCTGAAAAATATTGCAAAACTCTTTCCAATCGGG
>NW_009204919.1:32750-42459 GCF_000690835.1 Fulmarus glacialis
CAGCAGAGCTATCAACACAAGAGACCTGGGATCAGCTAACTGGTTTTGACAGGCTCTCCTTGGCCTTAAGCATTGAGGAAAACACATAAACCACACTTTCCTTACAGGAATGTGTCTGGATGCAAAGGGAATAATTAAAAAGGAGAAAGGGATGTGGGCATCCTTAGGACAGCATCACACTGGAGCAGATAAGCAAAGTGTCCAAGAGATTTAGGAGCCTTGATCACACCGCCTCTTTCTAACAGTGCCCAAGATAGACACTTGAACCTCACTGCCTGTCTCAGCTCCTCCACCACTTCTAAGCAACAGGTCTGCACTATCATTCTCTGGTTTCCACATGCTTTCCAAAGCAAGCAAGGCTTTTGCAAGCTGTTCTGTGAGTTTGCACGTGAACATGTCTGCCAGCCTCCCCTCCTGCTGCACCACTTGAACCTACTGGCTGACTTGGACCACGTTTTACAGCTGCAGTAACACAGAAAAATCTCTAAAAAAAATCAGGCAGCTGGGCAGAAAAGAGATATCCAAGAAACATCCCCTGGGAGTGCCCTTTCTACAGGAAAGGCCAAGCTTACCTCTTATTGAACACCTGTGAATCCTGGAGAGAGAATTAGAAAGCGCAAGAAAACCCTCGTGAAGTCCTGGCCCCGGGGGGAAGTTTCAATCAGAGCTGGCAATGAACCACAAGACAAAGCCATTGGAAACCAAGCTCCATTACTTCTACTGCACACAGAACTACTTGTTTAAACGATCTCTTACCTGAAGTTCTCAGCAATTTAATTAAGTAAATGGCCCTCAGAGGCAGGTAAGTATCATGATGCTTATGTTACAGATGGCTTGCACTGAAGCACTGAGCAGTTAATTGCATTACCTGTGACCACACAGGAGCAGCAGCATGGGAACCCACAAGTCCTGCCTTTCTGGTCTTTTTCCCTAACTAATAAAGGCACTCAATTTGATTCACATTTGCAGGTCTTTACAGCAGTCCCACAGCACAAAACCCAGATACCCCCATCCGCACAGGAGGCCAGCTGGCACGCTGTGATGAATCTGCCAAGTCCTGACTTGTCCTGAGCCTCCTCCTGCTTTGGCTCAATTTGAAGGCAGCTGTGTCTCACAGCAAGTTTGCTCAGCTGTACCTCTGCTCTGGTTTTGCATGAAGGACCACAGCCACATCTAGGCTAGGCCTTATAGCTGGGTGCAGGAGCAGTTGTAAACATCAGGCTCTCAGCAGCTCACCGACCTCTGACCACGAAGGCAGCGTCTGGCAGGCTAGCTTCAGCCACCCCGGAGGTGGCTGTCCCCAGTGCACAGGCTCTGGAAAGCAGCCTCTGGGGCCAGCCTGCCTGACTCGCCGTGCATATGGGCAGCGAGTCGGCCTTGGATGCAGACCCGAAACTCGGAGCAGATGGAGTTCCTCCTGCAGATGTCCAGGAAAGTAGTAACAAAAGCTTGTCCATCTTTCAATCAGCTGTCCCTGATAATTAGGACTTCATTTTCATTTTAAATAATTCCATCATGTCAGGTCTATTTATTGCCAAATTGTGTTTTTCTTTTCAGTTTCCAGCCGCATGATTTTTCTTGAGCTCCAAAGCCCTCAAAGCTAAGATTTACCTTAAGTCAGAGCATTGCTTCCCAGCTAGCTAGAGGTAGGTGGATAGCACCTTTGAGACCAAAAATTAAAATATAAGAGTATGAAAAAATAAAACAGATCCTCCCATTCTTAACTTTACATCTCCCAGTGCTATAAAAGATGTTAAATGTTAGTCACAGTCTTCCTCTCCAAGCAGCTGGAAAGCTGGATTGTGCATAACTAAAGCAAGACATCAGATATGTCTTTCATGGAATAATTTCAGTCCCCATGAGAAATGAAAACTATAGGAGGACACGCCTCCAGCCATGAAATCCATTGTTCATTAAAATAGTATTGCTGGTAACCTCATTATGGTTAAATAATAGTTTTAGCAAAGAAAACAGTATGGCATACAAATAGCTAAGGGATGAAATCAAAGAAAGGAGAGGGTCTGTGTAAAGAGTAAATATGGGAGTGTGACAAATTATAAAGATGAAACAGATAAGAAAACAAAAAGTGAAGAAATACATTTTGATTCTGTTAGACTGCATAAATTTGTCACTAAAAATGGAGTCATCTATAGCTGGACTAGGCAAACTATGGATGACTGACAGTAGAGAACAGGGTCTTCTTGAGCTATTTAAATATTTGTGCTCTGTGAGGCTACAGAGCTTCTGCAGTCCACCAGAGAAAGGAACTGCTGAATTCCAACCCTGCACACAGATGTGGAGCTAGAGACATGTCCATTCACCCAAAGGCAAAGCAGACCATATTAGCTTCATTATCTGGTCCCATGACAGTATGTGGGGCTCTTCTGATGGGAAGAGCCCATTGCTAATGCTGTAGCAGGGCAACTGCAGCATATCAGTGTTTAAAAAAAAAACATCAAGCCCATTCTCAGCCTTGTATGGTTATTTTTTTATTAAAGCATTAATAAAAATTAATTACAAAGTAATAAAACCCCAGTTGGATAAACCTTAGTTAACACACCCACGGAGCTTTAACACTACTGAAGTGAAATTTGTTCAGTCTAATGCACGGGTTCAATTAAGCATGAGGGATGATGGTTTCCCTGCAGCCAATCCTCACCTATCTCAGTCATTCAGAAGTTAAGGGGAAGATTGCTTTTTAACTTATCAGAGAGAGAATTTTTACAGCATCTTTGAGAAAAAGAAGGAAGCACATGCAGTGTCACTTCTAAGCAATGTCAGTAACAAGTGGATGCAAAGGAGAATTTCTTATTATGTTGAAGCAAATACACAATCACATCAAATAGCTGCTGTTTAAGACTCAGAGACATCTCCTGGATTACCAGATGTGTTCTTAAAGACATCCTGTTCAAGAGGAGAAAAGGGGTGAATAAAAAACTCCCTAGACTGGAATTGACTCTGAGCATAGAACATTTCACTCGGGTTAAGAGGGGTCTTTTGTTTTTTTTATTAAACCACACTTGTGCTTCAAACAGTGGCAAGTTGCTAAGTGCTCAAAGAAACTCATCTTCTGCATCTGGGTGCCTGAAGGCAACCTCATCTTCTGGACATGTGTAACATGGGCAAGTCCAGGAACTGTGCTGTATTTATGATCTGCTTCTTGTGACAAGAGCCCAAATTCTCAATAGAGGCTGGCGTCTGCCTGGCTGGGGAGCAGCTCGCTGAGGAGGCAGGGGGTCCTGGCAGACAGCGAGCAGAGCACAAGCCAGCCCTGCGCCCTGGCAACAAAGGTGGCTGGCAGCCTCCCAGGGTGCAGGAACAGGAGCCCAGCCAGCAATCAGGGGAAGTGATTATTCCCTGTGCTCAGTGCTTGTTAGATAGTGTGTGCAATTTTGGGACCCCCAGTCCAGGGAAGCCTTGGACAAAGTGGAGCAAGCTCAGGGCAGAGCTGCCTGGAGAGTGGGGCTGGAGCACCTCTGCAGACAGGCTACAGGAGCAGGGCCTGCTCAGCCTGGAGAGGAGATGGCTTGGGGGAGCTCAAGAGTCAACAGGGAGCTCATCAAGAAGAGGAGATAGGCTCATCAGTGGGGCATGGTGCGAGGACCAGAAAACCGGCATAAGTTGAAACGCAAGAGGTTCAGCCTGGACACAAGGGAAAAGCATTTCCCCCTGTGAGGGCAGTCAGGCAATGGGACAGGTTGCCCAGAGAAGTTATGCAGTCTCCATCTGGGGAGGTTTTCAAGATCCAAGTGGGAATAGCTCTGATCCACCTGGCTAGACCTCAAACTGTTCCTGCTTTGAGCAGGAGATTAGACTGGAGATTTCCTGAGCTTCCTCCCACTCTGAATTATGTTTTTTGGGGGGCATTCTGCTGCAAAGCAGGCAGCCCAAGTTCAAATGTGTGAGCATAAAACTGAAACCTCAGGGGCCTCTCTTGGGTTGTACATGTAGGCAGGTGGCTTAACTCATGGACTTCTGGCTATTCTTTGGACCCAGAGTTTTATTTGCCTGTACAGGTAGGCATGCATGCATTTTTATCCACACAGCAGAAGGGGAAGCCGTTTCATACGTGGTTTTCATTTTAGCATAGATGAAACTCTTGCATGTTTTGCTTACTACAGTGCAGGAGTGAGTCTGCAGCACTGAAGCCCACACTTGTATCTGCTTGTAACAAGGACCAGCCCCTGCATTAGCCTGCCTTGTCTTTGTTCCACCTGGTCCACAGATGCTCAAATCATTCTTTGGGATTTCTTTTTCCATGAATCCCAGAGTGCTGCATATGATGAGATAACTGGGCTTCGTTCCAGACCAATTTTATGATTAGATGAGTGCTTATCACTCAGCTCTGAATCATACAAAATGCAAAACTCCAAGTATGTCAGCCAAAAATGACAAGATAACTTTGAAGTAGAATCAATTGTCTGGACTATCAACACCTGTATACTAGTAACTACACAGACACATCATGATCATAGCTCGTGTTTCATTTAAAAATGACACCAACAGCATCAGAAATGGCCAATCAGTGCAAAGGAAACAAAACCAAATTAGTTGGAGACAGCACTCCTCTTTCCCACAAGGGAAAACCCAGCTGTCCTTTCCCCAAGATGCTCTCAATCATCTGCTTCTGCTGATAATTAAAGAGTAGTAAATAATCACAAATAAAACTTTTTCCTTATTGTTCAACTGCTCATAAGTTCTTCAGCTGAGTCTTTTCCCTGTCGCAACCCCTACTTCCCCTTTCCAGCATCACCCAAGCAGCTTGCTGCAAGTCCAACTGCCATGGTCACATTGATGATTTAACACTGGAGGATGGAGAACATGCAAACCACATCTTATTCCTTGCCTTTTACTCCTCCTCCACTGCAAGTCTTTGCTTTCTTTATTTCTACCTCTCGGTCATCCACTGAATGCAGGGGAAAAAAAAAGTCACCAGGAGCTTTGTGCAATTCATGTTGATCGTGAAGAACTGACCTCCCACAAAGAGCTCAGCCGCTCCATAGCTGGGGGGCCTGCACTCCTTTCTGCCTATTTCATTTTGATAGAACAAGACTCCCTGGAGTTTTACTAACATATTTATGCACCGGGTGGGTTATCCCAACAGCCACCAATAAATCTTGTTATCTTTCCTCCACAAGTCTTGAGAGCACTGAGTGATTGATGCACTAAAACTTGGTTTAAACATGGAGATAAACATCTGCCTTTCCTTCCTTGTCTTTACAGCACCAGCATTTTAGAAGTGACAACCCATTGTTTCACTTTTAGGACAGCTGTTCTAAAGCTGCCTGAATAAGAACAGAGGCTATGCAGAAACATTAATCTTTACTTCTTGGGGAAATAATGGCTTTACAGAGCTCATCCCCCCCCACAGCCCCGCCTTCTTTTTAAAGGAAAGTGCATGGATAGCACTCTTAAAATTGGGGATGACAGATGCCTGACGGCAGCATCTAAAGCAGTGGTACCCATCTTCTGGCTCCTGGGAGAGTCCTTCCCAGTCCTGGGAGACTGGGATACCAGACTGAGACCACATGAAGCAGTCATGCCTTCCTTGGGAAGAAGGAAAAGATTCAGCCAGTCCAGAATATTACATGCTCTGTATTTTTACCTACTGATCAGCAAGGCACGCAGACCACTGACCCAGAAGCTCCAAAAGAAACATAACCATCCTGCTGGCTCAAAGAACTGGCAGTACAAATAGACACCAGTGGAGCAACTTGCTGGAGGTTGCCCAGCAGGCTCAGCAAGCTATGAACCAAACCAGGTGCCCTAATTCCATTCTTGGTTTCTGTCCAAGAGACATCAGTTCCCCCAGCATATAGGCATCTGAAATACATGATCACTTGGTCTGCTAGAATAGAAATGACCTGGCAGAGAAAAAACCTGAAGGATGTAATGAGAGGTATTGTTTCAAATCTGAACGCTTGTGTAGATTTTTCCCTGCTACTGACGTTGTCTTCAATAGCTTCTTAGACTCTGTCCAATCCTGGGTATGGGCAGAACTGAACATCCCTCCCCACCGCCCCAACACTGCAACCCATAGCTCATGCTTAGGAAAAGCTGCAAGTGTACACAACACATGACAAAGACACCCATATATTAAAGTGAACTCAAAGCATAAGAGAATGCACAGTGAGCAGTAAAGACCAGTTTATGAGAAAGGATCAAAAAAGATACATTCTGCCAGAGCCAGATGCTGCACTGCTCGCCATAGGATTCAAAAACCTGAAGCAGAGTAAGGAACTCCAGTGTGCTGGCTGCAGATAAGCCTGCGTTAAAATACATCCCAGCTTGAGAAATGAATTTGTTTGATCCCAAACAGGAATGCTATGATGAGACAGGAAATTGAACCAAAGCATCCCGAGTTCCAGTCCTGGGAGGCACTAATCATTAATCAATCTTCTCACTCAAAAGACAAACAAAAAAGTGGAAATTAAGTGAAGTATCAATATCACTTTTCCTTCTGATAGTCCCCTTTGTTATTAGTAATGAGAGTTGGTCAGAAAACCTATGGCTTTCTTTCCCAGGAAAACACATCACAGAAAAATAATCTTTCTCTGAAAATGTTTATTGAAATTTCTTGATTGAATTTTGATTTATTTGATTTCTAGACTGAGTTTTCCTTTGACCTTGTTTGAAAAAGGAATGTTTCTTTACATTTCATTTCAAAACAGCATTTGGAGTATATGTGGAGAGCACAGAGAAGAAAGGGGAATAGGGGCTACTTTTGCATTTTCTATTTCTTAAATATTTACAGTAGGAAAACTGGAAAAGGGTAGGGGCAAAAACCCAGAGAGAACAACAGGGTTAGGATGATGCTGGTTTTAAATTGAAACCAGAAACAGGAGTTTTAGCCAAAATAAAATGAAGGAAATAAAGTATTTAACTGTTTTTTTATTTCACGTGATTAAAACATACAATGCTGTCAAAATCAAACATGATTTTGCAGTTAATGTTATCTACAATTCAAAAGAGTATTTTGCCTCTGAAATATTTAATATTGGAAGAAAATATTAATTTCATCATTTTTTTAAATCCCTGGAAATAATTAAAACAGCAATTAATCAGTTCTACATGGTTTAAAGGAAAGCAAATGTCCAGTATGCCACATTAGTTTATCACACTGGAGACTGAAACATGAAACAAATGGGAATTCAATGGCTAAATACCATCACCACGAATTTGCCTCCCCTTTTACCTTGGTGATAAGTTAAATATACTAAATTGAGGAGATTAAGGAGTACATTGAAGTACACAGGAGGGCTAAGCATGGAAGTAGACTCATTTCATCTGACTAGCAATTTGGCAGGGGACAGCAGGGGATGGTGTTGCATCATGATGAAATTCATCTCTGCTCTTTCTCTACCTTTATAGGGCCACAAAACCAGTATGTATTTGCTGTAAACTAAAGCAATTATGAGAAAAGTGTCCCAGGATCAGGAGGGAGCATCAGCTCCTCTCCCACCATGGCAGAGAGAGATGACTGCTGGTAAGAAGCCAGCGTTACCAAGCCTATCACTCAACATCGTGTGTAATAAAATAAAACCAGGCATTACAGAAACCCCAAAGAAACTTATCTTAAAAACCACCACATAAAAGATTCTCATCCTGAAGTGTTTATTTCTATTTAGCTGCATTTCAGTTTTGCTCAGTTTCTGCCACAGACTCCAGAGCAGCAGGGAGAAAGCACTTAAACTGTCAACTCTGACGTGCCACGCCACCCTTACACCTACGAGAGCCACAGGGGTGCACAGCTTGCTGACAACCTCAACAGAAACAAACAGGGCGCCTGAGCTGCTGGGTTTAAGGCACTGGTGACTTAGGGGTCATTTCAGCAAGACCCAATGGATTTGCTTTGGCATCTGAAATCAAAGAGTTTGCCAGGTGCATCCTCTCCCAGAGTCATCATCCACAGCATTAGCAGAAAGTTAAATACCTCACTATTCCAGCCCAACACAGGATTTTAATCTATTAGTGGAAAATTAGATGCCTCCATCCATATTATAAGAGCACACACACTCCCCTGCATATATATAAAGCCCTTTCATTTTATGATCAGTACAATAGTTCTGTGATAGAGCAGGCTATAATATTTTATTAGTGTTAAACTTGTCCATCTGGGAATCTATACAAATCACTAATTTTGTCTCACTAATGTTTGTTATCAATCTTCTCTTCTCAATAAAATGGGAGCAAAATATTGCAGAAGTCCCTCTCACAGAATTTATTCTTTCTTTTTTTTTTTATTTTTCACCCTTCTCTCTCCCCTTCTTGTCTGGGCTTCTGTCCAAAGTCACAATGAGTTGAGAATAGGATGTTCAGAAAGTATTTTATAATTCTTTAATCACCACACTTTGACACACTTTAGTCATTTGGGCCAGCGCATTTTGATATAAGCAGATCCCATGTAGAGACAGAATCAGGTCAGCAAGGCAATTAATCATCTCTGCATTTACACTCTCAGCAAAACAATACAAAGACAAAAGAATGGATAGAGAAGAGGGGAGGAGGGCCACCGTAACCCGCGCTGATGGGCAAATAATTGGCTTGGCTTTGCTTCTGCAGTCACAGCGGAAAGGTGCACAGCTCACCTTTATTAATATACTTGCACAGCCAGCCGCTGGGAACGCACAGCGGTATGTGGGTGGCTCAGAGCATCCACTAGAATTTCAGCAGCAGGCTGCTGCAATTTTCTGGGCTTAGTGATTCTCCTTGCATTGATGGGGCTTTGCATGCTAAAACAGGGAGTTTGATACCTCAGCTTTTAAATACTGTGTAGTGCCTAAGGCTTGAGAGCTAGTTTTGTGCTAGTGTTTCAACAGACTCGATGGGAGAAGTAACAGTACGGACAAGTATGCTGTTTTTCCACAGAACAGCTGTATTTCCCAGTGTATACAAACCCACACATGCTCCCTACTTTCACCTACAGGGAAACAATTTCATCAGTGGTTTTGGTTTTAAAATTCTTATTAGTAGTGCCTCTCTAACTATCCTGTTGATCTATTTTTCTATGAGCTCAGAGAAGTATCTACCAGCAGTTTTCACAATAGCATAAGGAGGCTGCCCAAAATGTCTTGCAAATGGTCTTCAAATTAAATCCCACCAAAAGAAATACTACTGTCTCCCTTTCCACGCCAGTACCTCTGGGAAATAGATCTTGTTGCATCCAGGAGTAAACTGAAGCACAGAAAGGATATGTCCATGGAAACTTGGGAATCCAGCAGTACCATTGATCCTTTTCCTGCGCAGCCACTCAGCTGAGTGGCACCCCCAGAGGCAGAATGAACTCACCAGCACAAAGTTTATGGTGAGAGAGATATCTACCCAATACAAGGTAGATCTAAACTGTGTGAGCAAGTCCAGGGGTGACTGATCCCCCTAATTCATGGGGACTTGAGCATGCTCAGTGCTTCTGGCATATGTAACCTAGACCAGGCATTGAAAAGGAAAGATCATAGGGTATGAAGTTTGGGGGTCAATGCTCATGATGCCTCTCTTCCACATGGCAACAGGTTTCCTCAGCCAAACACTTGCAGAAAAGCACTCTCCCCAGACATTATCCTTCCCTTGTCCCCATAAAACACCTTCACACACTGACTTACAGGAAGCCAAAAATTACCCTTGAGACATCTTCCAGAAACCAAATACTTATGAGGTAGCTTCTGATTTCAGGACACCTGCTCTTGCAGGGAGTGCCTGAGCCTGTCGCTTG
>NW_009204920.1:0-6629 GCF_000690835.1 Fulmarus glacialis
TGTTACAGATGCCACGCAGGCAGCAGGGAGTTGTCTGGATGCATGGTTTGGACTTGCTGCATGAGGTGGCCTCGCTGGGCTCCTTGCCTTGTACCTGCTCTGGGGACCGGAGCCGAGACTCCAGTGGGAACCACCCCGCAACGCTGCCTTCCCGGGTCCTCCCAAGTGCTTGCGAGGGTGCAGAGACAAAGACGCCTCCTCCCGAGGGAACTGCCAGGAATAACGCCGAGGGGAAGGGTGTGTGATGAGGTGATGAACAGTGTGGTGGGGACGTGGGTGAGCCGGGGATGGGGACACGTCAGGAGACTGAAGCCACAGGTAGAACTGAGGCAAAGTTTCATCATCCCTTTGCCCCTCACAGCCCCTACTTCCACAAAACAATCCCTTACTTGGGGGCTTCCTAAGATAAGAAGACATCAAGGGGCCGTTGCTCCCAACAGGGGATGTGTAATCCTTTGTAATCCGGACAAATGGCAGAGGGGGAAGAAAGCTGCCTTATCATTTTGCTCATACAGCCTTTCCTCTGATCTCCTAATCCCTAGAGCGGGGCTGATCTCACCCACGTTTCGGATCTAAAAGGGACATGTTCCAGCCAGCTGCTCAGGTCTTGCCTACAATCACCAGAAATAGGCAGCACCTTATCAGAAGTGCCTAAGATAAGATAACCAACCCTTTGGGTAGGTCTGTATCTCTCATCAGTTGCAGAACCAGCCAAATGCCACTGGAAATTGCATTTTAAAGAGCTACATGCAAACAAGGAGAGTTCCACCCCCAGGTCTGTCACCACCAACCTACCACTGCAAAGGCTAAAAGCAAGTCAACCCAAGGACAGTATGCCTTCTGCCATGAACAAAAGCAAGAAGTTGCCCGAGTATCTAGTTTATAGTGTGCCCTGCCACACCAATGCCTTTCCTATGACACAAAGCAGGGAGGAAAGGGACAGAGAGATGGGCAGTAACCCAGGATGAAGCCACTCGGCTCACCTCTCAGTGAAGTGCTGGCTCTGAGGGGGAGGCTCATTCCTACCTCAAGCCCACCAGAGCCCATCAGCTGGTTACGTGAGGGAAGCAAGATGAGGATAAAGAAAAGCTTGCTCATTAGTCAGCCCCAAACGATGTTTAGCCATCTACGTAACCCTGAGGGGAGAAGGGGCATGTAAGATGCTTCTGTGCTACACCCCAAAACAGAGCCCCAGGTAGACCCCCCACGTATGGTCCGTACCTCTCCTCATGTGCCTGGTCCCTCACCCCCTCACCAAGGAGAGGGGACAGGTGATGGGCAGTTCCTCCCAAAAAGTACAACACATTTTTGAGCTGAGGGCTGGTTTATTTATACCCTCCTCCTCCTCTTGGTTCCCTCCACACACCCAAAATGAGAGCATGAAGGATGACACAGATGAGTCTGGGTGAGTACAACTAGTTTTTCTCCTCCTCCACCTCATTATTCGTTCTCTCCTCTCCCCCAGCAGAAGAGACGGACTGGAGGGAGCTCCCCCCACAGCTACAGTCATAACGAACCTCTCTCAATAAAGTAACCCCCTCCCAAGCCTAAATATTAGGCTAAGCCCACAGAAAAAGAAGCCCGAGGGGCTTCCCTTCAAAAAATACCCCTCCTATTTACAGTATTGCTTTCACTCGCAGCCACAGAGCAAGGGATGTGTGCCCAGTCCCTCCTGGTGCATCCATGGGGCTGGCTGGTCCCCCTCTCCCATCCTCACCAGTGGTTAACCACCAGCAAGGGGGGGCAAGCCATGGGGAGGACAAGCCATGGGGAGAGCCACCAGCAGCACAAGTCTGCTGGTAGGAGCAGGTAGAAACGGTGCCTATATACAGCAGAGAACAACTGCCCCCCTCGTCCCCCCTTGGGGCCTGCAGCTCTATGTTTTTCTACCCCTTCCCTATCGTTTGGGGCAGGTGGAGAGGAGTTGTGCTGGGAGGAGGGGAAGGCCTGGTAACCTCGGTATCCTCCAGATGTTTACACAACCACAGGGCTGACCTGTGTCCCGTCTTCCTGATTCCTAAGGGTGCTACAGGGAATAGGCTGGACGCTCAAGGGAAGCACCTATGGATTTTGGATCTGCTCCTGATCTCTGCTACTGGGGCCAGCGTTGCGTGGAGCAGGGTTGCTGCCCGGGGGATGGAACTCCTCACAGCTGCAAGGCCTACCCTGCTTCTTGTGCTCTGAGAGATGTCTGGGCTGGGGAGAATTGTCCAGGTGGCTATTGCTGAATTATTTCCCTTTAGGGATCGTCTTCACACATAGACATTACTTCTATCCTGGAATAAACAGTGTGCTTCCAGAGCTGTGTCTTTACGTGAAGCAGAATCATGAGGAGTGTGGAATGATGTCCACACGAGCTCTATCTGAGAGTCACTACTGCCACCTAGGTGAGGCTTTAAAGGCAGCCAGGACTTGAGATGCTGCAGAAGACGCACTAAGGTATAGTCTGTGGCAAGTACAGTGAGACCAGTTTTCAGAGAGCTCAGTCTGGTCCCAACCAATTCTCTGCACACGAAGACCTCCCTCCCCATCTGAGTGGGAGGCAAAGTGCAGCTGCGCGGGGCAGGACCCTTCCCCGCTTGGTTGCACCCCTGTGCAAGAGCCAGACGCACGCTGGCCGTCCCAGCAGCTGTATTTCTTTCCAGAGGGAGTCCTGCTCCATTCCTCTGTGCTACAAAGATGGTGTCAGCAAGAGACTTTGCACTGTGGTAGCAGAGGAACGGAGGAGGTCACAAAAGCATTTATGACTGCCACTTGCCCCTGAAAACTTCCCTCCTCCTGCCCAGGGTGAAATGGCAAAGCCCTCCTCTCCCCCTCGAACCAGCCCAGCTGGGCACGAGGGCTCTCAGGGCCCCCTAGAAGCCCATCTCCTCCATCCTTCCTGCCACAGGGACTGCGCCTGGGGCCAGGGACTGGGCACAGCTCCCCTCCTGCCTCACCAAACACTGGTCTGAGAAGAGTGGCGAGCAGGGCGTACAGGTGAGGGGAACCACCTCCACCTCAATCCAAGAGGGCTGGGGAAGGAGTGACTCTCATGGCACTGCCCCTCTGCTCCACCGAGTCTCTTGCTGTAACCCACAGACGTGCCTGTGGTTTTTGATTGTACCTGCAAATCTTCCTCCTTCCCTTCCCATTTTATCTCTTTGTGCTCCCCCTCCCCATTTTCTCTCTTGGTGCTCCCCCCCCGCCACAATACCACTCCTCCCCAAACCCTCTAAAATTAAAGCACCCCTCCCTCACTAGTGGGTGGGAGAGAAAAGCCCCCCCATCTTTGCACAGGGGACGCCATTCCCGCTCCCCTCCACCCTTGCACGCCTGCATGCTGACTCCCAACACCGTCCCCCTCCCTGAGCCACCAGGCCCTCCGGCCCAATTCGGATGCTCCCACATCTACTCCAGTCTTTAGCGACACCGTCTCTTCTAGGAAGGTCCCCGTTCCCTCTCACCTCTTTCCTTCTGCCTCCAGCACCCTCTCCCCTGCCCTGCTGGTGCCATCGCCCTTCTCCTGCCCGCCGGCCAGACTCTGCCCTCCGCAGCAAGGCAGAAGGGAGAGGAGGGAAGGGGGAACCTTCCTGTCTCAATGCGGTGACAGATTTTGGAAGAATTTGGTTCTGGCGGGTAGTTTTGGGGGGAGGGGAAGGAAGAGGTGATGGGGAAAGCTTTTTTTCTTTTTTTTTCCTTTTTTAAAAATGATAAATAAAAACAGATGACCCAGAAGGCTGGAGCATAGCTGAGAGCCACCTCTTGTGCCACTACGCACGTGTCTGGTTTGTGCCTCGGCTTTCTGCCGGCAGTGGGAAAGGGGGCAGAAGGGAAGGGGGCAGGGAAAGGGGCATCGGTGGCTCAGTAGTTCTGCGTTTGGTACCCCTGTGTCTCGGTGTCGAAAGCATCTGCCGGAGGGGGCTGCTGGTATGTCCCCACCGTGTCTGTAGCATCCTCCTCGTTCGTGTAGGGAGCATAAGGCATGCCGGAGTGCTGGCTTGGGTCCATGTAGTCCTGGCACCCAGCCCGAAACTCTGATACGCCAGTAATGCCTGGCCTGGCCCACCGGGAGGAGGTGGAGGGAAGAGATGGGAAGCAGAGAGGGGAGGGGGGAAAGAGAGGGGGAACGTACCGAGAAAGAGAAACAAACAAAAGTGGGGTTAGTAGTGGTTACGGATTAGTGTGCGAAGCCCGCCTGGAAGATCACTGGTGAAAAACCCCCGAGAGCATGGAGGTTCAGGCTGCCCCACAGAAAAGGCAAGCCCACCCGGAGAGAGGAGGGCTGGGCAGGGACGGCTGCGATTCCAGGGCTCCCTGCTGCCTCTGGGATGTGCTGGGCACCTCCTGCCCGGCGGTGGGGTTTCGCTGACATGGTGCAGGTCACAGAGGCTCAGACAGCCTGGGGTTATCCTGTTCAGACGCTCCTGCCCCTGGGAAAGGCAATCTGCCTCAGGTCCACCGCAGAAGGTTTGTCTGCCGGGCTGGATGTACGCAGCCATTTTGCCTGCAGAGGCCAGGAAGGAGAGCAGGATTTGACCTGGAGCAGCGAGGGAGCGGTCGCCCCCTGTAACCCCTTCACCAGCCAACATCTGCACGGTGCAGCACAGACCTTGGGAAAGAGCAGCAGGAGGCAAGGTGGCTGCTTGCCACGTTAGCAAGCGTACTGCTGCCTCCTGCCCCAGGCACTGCAGGCAGGATGCCCTTTGGTGGACTGAGGGAGCCCGGGCACAGGGTTCAGCATCACGGACCCCAGCAGGCACCAGAGCATTCCTGATAGAGGTAAGCGGTCTAGTAGGTTAGAGGTTTTTGGGGAATGAGGGCTCGGCGAAATGGAGGAGATGATACAGTGGTGGGGGCAGAGGACATCTTCTGGCTGAAGTATTAGGTCTGAGCAGTCACCAAAAGAAAGGCACAGTGGTGTTATGCAGCATTAGTTAGGGTACGGGTGAGGGAGAGAAGGGGGCAGAGGAGGAGGAGGAGAAATTGCCAGTTCCAGCTCCCCAGAGGGAGAACCCCTGTTCAGTGGACAACCTGGCCCACTCTGGTTCAATGGCCCATCTCTTCCCACCCCGTGCCCTGCCGTGACCACATATGGACACCCGTGGTCAAGGCGTTGGAACCGTCTGTGCTCAGTAACCTCCTCCAGCTGCATCCCTCCACCTCTTCCCCCAAATGCCCCCATGAGCGAGGGGCACTAAGGCAGCAAAGACGGGGAGTTAGGGAACAGGGTGTTGTATTCTTCCTGAAAAGTAATGTCTCTGAGTCTCCGGAAAGCCAGAAACGTGAGGAAGCCCTGTGAGGAGAGAGAGGGTTGTGGGGAGGAGAATCAGTAAGGAAGAGCAAACCAGAGCATTTGATTGAAATAAAAACCCCAAGGAACTGGAGGAAGAGGATTCCTCTTTGGCCACTTGCAAGCCCGTGCATTGGGGAGGACCACTGCAGGTGGTGGCACCTCAGAAAGGGTCCAGGGGGACCCCTTGCAAAAGCCTCGCTCCTCGTCACACTTTCCGCTGGAGCTTGCAAGGGGCCTTCGGCAGCACTCGAGTGCAGGACTCTGCTTGTGAGGGCACACACATGCTGCTGTCCCTTGCCCCCACTTGGCGTCACCTTGGCGAGGGTGCTGACCGCACAACCCTTTGTAGTCCCCCTTCCTCTCTGATAGCTTCGTGGTTTTAGGGCACCCTTCCTACCTGCTCCCCCCGCCCCAATGTTAAGGCCCGTGGGGAGAAGAGAAGATAAAGCCACAAGGACTTACACATGGAGACCGGCCTAAAATACTTTCCTGCCTGGCACTATCCTGTCACTTCAGACAAAAATCACTCGGGCTTGGTGCTTTCAGAGACGGGAGGAAATCGTGGGGAATATTCATATTGCACACCACAGTTTTTCCAGGAAACGAGCAATAAAGAAGTGCTGGGGAAAGGGCAGTCTTAAGAGACAGCACCATCACCTTCCTAAGAGGCGATGCAGTGAGGCGGCGCTGCAGTCGTGGGTGCAGCCGGAGAGCCCAGAGGGACGCCGATCGCAGCCTCCTGTGGCCACTGATGACATTTCACGTGATGGGAGCAAAGCAGGGAGGGAGATGGGTGCAACCCCTGGCCTGGAGCTCCCTTCTCTGCTTAGCGTCTGTGAGGTGAAAGTCTCTGCTTAGCGTCTGAGGTGAAAATGCTGTTAAAGTCCTCTGACGCACAGGGAAAATGATGCTTGGGGAGCTGGCTCATCCAAGGTCATATTAGAGGTTTGTCAAGGACACTCCTTACTGGGATATGGGACCCTCTTTCCCATTGTGCTTATTAATGCTCTAGCACCTTCTTCCATATAAGTTTTTGAGTCCTTGTTTCCCAAGTTTACCTCCTAACCACCTCCCCTCCTCTGCTTTTCCTTCTCAGAAGCCATGTGAACTGAGATCTCAGAGGGAATCACCTTTAGCCAGTCACCTTCCATTCCCCACAAGCTAATACAGTGCAGAGGACACTTAATCCAACATCATGGCTGCTGTACTCACCCAGGTGAAGATGGAGAAGAACGAGAACGTGATGGCTGCTCGGGCTGCATCCCCTCCCTCATTCATTGGGTTGTCCTCTTCTTTTGAAGCTTGCCACTGGTTGGTCAGAAAGCAGAAGCCAACGAACCACCGGAATGCCCAA
>NW_009204920.1:6642-18740 GCF_000690835.1 Fulmarus glacialis
AAAAGGCTGGGATGGACCACCACCAGCATGCCAAAGGGGAAGGGGAGAGATATCAAGAAGGTATGTGTGAACAGAACATAAACACATCACGTTTCTCTGGAAACTTCAACCCTACGAGACCCACCAGTGTGTTGCAGACTGGGCCAAACTCTGCGCAGCCTGTCTAAGCCCAAGCGAGCTGGCAGGCTCGCTGACGGCTAAATCGTCAAGGTGACTATAGGTGTCTGCAGAAAGTACCTCAGAAGAGTTCATTTGCTTGTGTTTGGATTGATCACAGGACTTGCATTTGGCCTTGGGAGAGAGCCTGAAGGGCTTCCAGTACAGGAGAGATTACCTGGGCTCTCTGAAACAGCCACTGCTTCGCAACCCTGTCCTGCAAGGACAAGCGAAGAGCAATTCCTTCCAAGGGAGCTGCAGAACAGCGGGGAGCAGCCGGCCTGCAGTTGCAGAGACCGGCCTTTGCTCAGGACAGCACAGGCTAAGGGACTCACACCGAGGAAAGGTGCTGAAGGATCATTAACAGGCTGCACCCCTGGGAAAGGGGTGAAGGTAGGGGCGAGCCCCGAGTCCAGACTAGCAGCTGGTGGGGAGGAGTGGGACTCACCCTCTCTGCCAGGTCAGCCAGATACCCGGCAGTGAGGGAAACGGGCATTCCTAAGTGGCAGCAAACCAGGGCTCAGTCCTTCCCCTTCTCTTGTTAGCTCTAAACAGGACTGCTAGGCAAGGGGCTAACCGTGAACAAACTTGCAAGCCAGAAGTCCAGTTCAGATGCTGCACCTGATCCTGTTCTCACTCCGCTCGTGGCCCCTTTGACAAACTGTGGGGGGACCCTGACGTGGAAAAGTTTGCCTGTATGGCTGGAGTAAGCCAAGAGAGCGATTCAGGATCACAGCCCGAGAACAAAGCACCTCTTCACGCTGCTGCTGACTGGCTTTACGCAGGCACACACACACGCACCATCGCTCTGTCTGTTCACTTCAACACACTACTGGGGATGGAGAGGTCTGACTGTAAGTTAGAATAAGCCTCAGGGCTAGATGAGGTCCTGCACAGCTATTCACGTGGGGAATGCCAGGTAACCTAGGAGGACTGGTTTAGTCAGCCTGCATGAAATCCTCAATGTTTTTTTATGTTAAAATATATGGGGTTCAATCACCTGGAGCTGGAAAAGAATGAAATACCATCTCCAGAGGCATCAACACTTGGCCTTAGCAAGCGCAAGCATGCAGGGAGGCAAGACATGCTGAGCCTAAAGGGCACCCTGAGCTACGCCTATGGAGAACAGCAGAGAGGCATCAGCCAGATTGGCTGAAAAGAAGAGAAAGGGAGAAAAAGGAGAGAGAGAGAAGGCTTGAGAGAGTGAAGAACGCGAAGACCTCCCTGCTAGCAGGAACCTGGCCTGCGAGGTGGCAGAAGCTCCTTCCCTCTCCCTTGCCAGCGGAGGAGAGGGGCACTATGGCCAACCGGCCAGGAAGCTCACCTGAGACTCCGATGTCCGAGAGCACTGCCTTCTTGCGGTCCTTGACGCTGCTGATCTGCGGGAAGTAGGCATCTAGAGCCAGGTAAAGAAGGCAGCTGAGGAAGGCGAGGACACCCACGGTAATACCATAGTTGCAGGCATTGCGATTGCGGTTGAAAATGCAGTGCTCTGGTGTCTCCTCCGAGGTGTTCACGTACCCTTCATTGACAATGGAGCCGAACACCACGATGGAGAAAACCTGGTGGGGAAGGAGGCAGGAGACACATCAGGGCAAGCCCCATCTCTAAGGACCAGCACAAAGGAGCTGAGCTTTGCGCAGGACAGCTGCCCTTCGCCAGCACCTCTCTGCTCTGCTGAGCTCCTGTCCTGCTGCCTCGTCCGGGTTATAGCCGCGGGGAATTTACTGGGGAGACAGTCTCATTTTATTTCTGAGGATTAACTTAAAATAGGACACTTTCAGATTGAGCCTTTTTATCCATCTGATCTAAAGCAATGTAAAGCAGTGGAGTAAAGGTGGCTTCCCACAGACACACAGGGAGGCGGAGGTGATGTGGAGTGTAAATTTGGATATGGTTGTGGTGCGGGTGCCTGCGTACAAGGGCTCCAAGTAGCGGAAATCCTCTTAGTCTGCACTTATTTGCCCACCCACTCCTTTCCCTTCTAGGAATTCATTGTTTCTACCACGCATTTGTTCACTGATTTTATCTATTCAGCTACTACGCTCTTTTCCCCACGCACCCTCCCACAATCCACAGCTCTGCGGCTCCGTTCTGCCGTGCTCCTGCTCTCCCCATCTCCCTACACATCACACACCTCCCTCCACCAGTTTTCCACCAGCCCAGCCCATGACACCACCTATCCTTCTGCCCGCTCACCCGTACGCCGACACCCTCCAACCTTCCCCAAGGATTTAATGGGCCAAACATCCCCCCTCCAGGTCCACCTGGCAGGGCCATCATGAGTTCCCTACCTGTCCGGGTAGGGAAGCGGCCAGTGCCGCTGCATGTTATTTTAAATTGGGTAGAATTAAGGATGAGTCCAGGTAGAAATGCCATAATCCGCAGTTGCCAGTCTAATCTTTGCTCACAGGCTTAGCCTTTGTCACCTGCCACAAGGCCGTCCCTCTTTGACACAGCAGGTTCACCAAAGCAGAGAGCTATTTACAGCAGCCCCAGTCCCGCATCTCAAATAAACAGCTTTCCCTCGCAGCTACAGGAGAAAGAGGGGAAGATTAAGGCGTCACGTAGAGATTTTTCTTTGCAGGGCATCTTAAGAGCCTTGGTAGGAACAGCTCGCCTGCAGGCTGCCTGCGAGGGTCCCAGGCAGACGGGAAATGGGACCTCAAGCATGGGGTGAACATACATATGACGTGCACTAGGATGTCACGGGAGCACTCGGCTAGCCTGGGAAAAGGACCTGGGGGTGCTGGTTGACAGCCGTCTGAACATGAGCCGGCAGTGTGCCCAGGTGGCCAAGAAGGCCAACGCCATCCTGGCCTGTATCAGAAATAGTGTGGCCAGCAGGAGTAGGGAGGTGATCGTGCCCCTGTACTCGACACTGGTGAGGCCGCACCTCGAATACTGTGTTCAGTTTTGGGCCCCTCACCACAAGAAGGACATTGAGGTGCTGGAGCGGGTCCAGAGAAGGGCAACGAAGCTGGTGAAGGGTCTAGAGAACAAGTCTTATGAGGAGCGGCTGAGGGAACTGGGGCTGTTTAGCCTGGAGAAGAGGAGGCTGAGGGGAGACCTCATCGCGCTCTACAACTACCTGAAAGGAGGTTGTAGCGAGGTGGCGGTTGGTCTCTTCTCCCAAGTAACAAGCGATAGGACGAGAGGAAATGGCCTCAAGTTGCGCCAGGGGAGGTTTAGATTGGACATTAAGAAAAATTTCTTTACTGAAAGAGTGGTCAAGCATTGGAACAGGCTGCCCAGGGAAATGGTGGAGTCACCATCCCCGGAAGTATTTAAAAGACGTGTAGATGAGGCGCTTAGGGACATGGCTTAGTGGCCATGGTAGTGTTGAGTTGACGGTTGGACTCGATGATCTTAGAGGTCTTTTCCAACCTTAATGATTCTATGATTCTATGATTGTCTGCACAACAGGACCCTGGCACCCTTGGAACCACCACCCAATCCCCCAGGAGAAACAGCACACAAGAAGATGAGGTGGCCGAGTCTCCTGCAGGGAGTGGAGGTAGGTCTGAGGGTTTATTAGGTCAGAAGGACCCCAGTACCACTTAACCCAACCAAGCACCGGGAGAGCACACGGCAGACAACCTAGAAAGTGGAGAAGCAGCTTTGTGAATGCAGGGAAAATTAACTGTTGATTAATATAGATACACCATCTATCATCAGTGGGGTTGGATGCCACAGCACAGACCTCTGCTGTTTGACCTGTGGCATCAAGAACCAGAGGAAAAACCTTACTCACGGTCCCCAACAACCCTTGGGCAGATACTCAACGCTGACCACATTTCAGCTGCTGAACTCTAACAAGTATCCACTGACACCGATACTATTTTTTCACCCCAAGGCTCATAATTGGGTTACACTTGGGTTGCTGACATTGGGCATATTTTTGACACACTAGAGTGAGCTAAAAAATCTACAAGCCAGCGCTCCTAACTGTGGGGACTGTATGGGTTCTCTGAAAGTTCACAAGAGCTTTTTAAGCTTTGAAGTAAAACAACTGATTTGTCCTCCTCCTTCTTCTTGAAAATAGAGATTGATCATACTTTGCAGAAGTTACAAGTGAAAACCAAAATCAAACAAAAATCTCTTCTGCCTGAAGCAAAGGTTTGGTCTTCAAAATTTCAGCCTGCATGGTGGGGAAAGGCAGCAAAATTGCACACAATTACAGCCAGGCTCTTTCAGTGGGAAGTCTCGCACACCTCCTCAACAGGTTGGGCTGACGGGTCTGCCTAGGACCGTCAGCAGTAACACCGTGTTCCTCTACCTGAGGGGGAGCTGATAGACTCCTTGAAGTGACGACCCGATGTGAGCCTGTGACCAGCACCAATGCTGCCACCTGAGGTACCAACCTCCGTATATTGGGATTACGAAATGGGTGCCCCGTTTTCCACAGCATTAGACAAAAAGCTTAGCTTCTCTTTGGAAGACGAGAAACAGCCTCAAAAGTGGCATAGCCTGCTGTTCAGTTTTGTTGTAGGGCTCAAAACTGGTAAAACGTCAATTCCCCGAGCCAGGTCAACCCTTGCAATGAGCTGTATTGCGAGTCTCTGCTTACTCGTTTGGGATGAATGAACTTCTGTAATGGCCTCTCCCCAGAGACACCTCTGTTTACTCTGCTCATATCCTGATACACATCTTCCCTCTGCTCTTATCTTTGGGTTTGCTGCTGGCCTGTAAGGGCCCTCATCTGCGAGTGAAGAAGCAGAATCATTCCTTTTTTGCATTTGCCCCTTTATACCTATCTGTGTTGGCCCTTCGTGAAGACGCAGCTCAGAGTCACGAGATCAGAGGGGCATCTCCCTTTCCCTAAAATTTCAAGCAAAGGTGGCATTCCTAACTTCCTTTCTCCATCTTCAGTCAGCCAAGGTGCCACAACTTCTCTCCTATGAAAAGAAACCTGTTTTACAGCCTGGAGGTGCTCAAGGTATGATTTACTGGCAAGCATCTGATCTTAGGAGTTTTCTGGGGAGATTCCACTCAGGGTATTCTCACTCGTGAGCAGAACAAGTCACTGAAGATGCTTATCTTCTATATCCTGAAACAGCCAGCCCAAAGTACTCTTTGTGCTTAGGAAAGCCTTCTACGGACCAAAGCACAGTAGCTTAAGGGATGTCTCCTTCTATCCATGTTTTCCTCACTACTGGTATCAGCTCTGCTCCATGCTCCACTCCCTGGTGCTGCAGAGAAGACAAGGTTAGTGGCAGTGCAGAGGGTTTGCTCCCTTTGCCAGCCTGCCACTGCCCTCGTAGCACAGCAAAACACCGTGAGGATCCGCTGTGCACAGAAGCCTTGAGCTGGACTGGATCACAGAGACTGGGCAAGAACGGGCAGGCTCAAACCAGAGGTTTCAGACCAACAGGCAGAAGATGCAATTGCTGCTGCTGCCAACGGCTGTTGCTGTCACCCATTTTATCACCATGATGTCTGTACCCAGAAGCTGTTGCGATGGGTGCACAGACAAACAATTTTCTAGAAAAAATTATAATTATGAAAGCCCGGATCTCGCAGCCTTCAGGAGAAACTGTTGCACACTTAATCCATGGCAGCTACTTCTTGTTGGTAAGGGGGCGGATGGGGGGAAGCTCAGTGACATAGCAAGTCATCTTAAAAGAGCAAGTATTTTTTTATTTCCTTGAATTCACAATCAGTGCCCGTGCAAAGATGATTCAGGCAGCAGGTGCAGTATGAATGCTGCCTGGATTATAAACAAAGCACCAAGTCTGCAAGGATGAAGCATTTACGTTCCCGTTCCCATCACATCTGCAGCACTTCTGAAGAAATGCCAGCTCCCAGCAGCACTGGCACAAGCCTCTTGCCGCTCTGTGTTACTGCTGCTTGTTCCTTCTACCTGTTTGGCATAGCGAATCCTCACTGCACAAGGCCTTGCCTACAGCCACTAGTAAAATGGTCCAAAATACGCATCCAGCTGCGAAGAGCAGGCGAGGAGAAGATGGCAGGAGTCTTCTCCTGACGGAGCACTGAGCAGGGAAGTGACTTGTCCGAAGGCAGACAGGAGGCAGGCGCAAAGCACTGCATCCCAACGTTCCCAAACGCAGCCCATCCTCCCACTCCGCGGAGGGAGACCGTTAGCCGCTTTCCTACACTCGGTGACAAAAACCAGCCAGCCATCCCCAGCTTTGTGCACCTCAGCAGCCTCATTTCTTCAGCGAGGCTGTTAAGTCAGTTAACAGGACTTGAAATAAGTAGATTTTTAGGTTGAGAGGGTTTCCTTAAGCCTCCAAGAGCAACATTAGTTAGGCAGGTGTGCGGCCTGTCTGGAGGTGTGCATTTAATAAGCAGTAATATATTTGACTACACTCAAAAAAAGGGACAGAAAACAGCACGTGGAGAAGATCTGACCAACTCAGCGTTGCTGCTGGGATCCGGCTTTTCTTGACTTCACCGTTCCTTAAACATCGCATCCGCACAGGTTGTTGCAATGATTTCCTAGACTTCTGTTTTCCTCAAAGAGCTCCGAGACACCGAGTGAAGCCCAGAGCCAGGCACTTAGCAAAGCTGACAGAGGCAGAGCAACTTGCCGAAAGACGCAGCAAAATGAACGTAATGCTAAGCACTGCAGGGAGGAGACGGGGAGAGGCTGAGAGTTTCCCTGTCCTGGTTTCTCAAGGGGCTCGTGCTGGCCATTACAGGCGTGTAAGGGCTCACTACAGAGAGAAAAGTGCAAACAGGCAAAAGGCTGCATCCCACCATAAAAGACCTTTTTTTCCTCTCTCTCACTCAACTGGGTGATCTGATTTTGCCAGCGGCAAAAGCGAGAGATGAGCCCTCAGAGGAGAGGCTCTCCGGTCCCTCCCCACCTCCCTGCTGCAGGCTCAGCCCCACAGAAAGCCAGGCGAAACCTCGTGAGCATCATGTGAGGCTTTCCACCACGCTGCCCATCCCCAGCCATGCATCAGACGCTCCTGAGCATCATGTGATGGATGCACAGCACGGCCAGCCTCCGGCGGTGCACTAGGATTTTCCTGCACCTCATCCCAGGAGTTTGTCACGCTGCCTCCTGACTTCATCCCCGAGATCCCCACGATGGTCGTAGCGGGGATGAGGCTGAAGAGGGTTTCTGTTGAGCCGCCTGCTTGGGCTCGCTGCGGTGCCCGCCGGTCACAGGCTCTGTTGCACTGCGCGTTGCCTCTCCCTCTCCCAAACCCCCTTTTTATTCTATTATAGAGAGGAAATAGTTTGGTGACATAATATTCCTCGTTGGACTTCAAATCAAATCCACCGTGGGCAAAATGAAGCAATAACCTCTTCTGTGTCTGATCTGGTAATGACCAGGAATAAATCAGTTTGGGAAAAAAGCAAGCGCAGGGGAGAGTGCAAACGATAAACTGGCAGAGATGATCTGGCTTTCATTTTCATTCAGCCACTCGCAAATGAAGTCTCTGGAAAGCTTTGGAGAGCCCTGCACAGACGTGGATTATTATTATTATTATCATCATCATTAAATCTACTTGTATTTAGTTCGTTTTGAAGAAAACATACGCAGCTTTTGATACGCATGGGACTGGCAGCTAGGAAACAGGCGGCCTCTATTTATTCCCTCCAGCCGGCACCACGCAGGCAGCGAATGACTCCTGCCCACGGTCTCGACGGCATGTCTGAGCCCTGCGGGTGCCAGAGGGGACCAGCCGCCCCGTACCCATTCGTACCTGATTCCCCTGAGCATGGGATGGGGGAAAAGCACAGGTACACCAGCCCCTCCCTCCCAGCCATGTGGCACCAGCTCCCCAGCCGGGGCTGAGCCGGAGCAGGTGATGGAGGGGAGAAAGGCTCCACATCCCTAATTCCTGCCACGGGATCTGGGACAGGCTTTCCTGGCCAGCCGGCTTTTTTTCACACATGGCTTGGCAGCCGACAGGCTGGCCATTAACCCTTCCGCCTCCCACCAGACCTGTGCCTGGGTCAATCTTCACCCCCACAGCAGGCCAAGCCCCGGGTGATGCCGGGGCACCCCAGGAGCCAGCAGCCAGGCCCGGGCTGAGCAGCCATGCCTTCCACCCCGGGGAAGGAGGAAGAGCTTTGCTGTGGGAAGATGCCCATTAGTATAACAGGAGGCTGTGTCCCAGAGAGCAACTTCAGGAAGCTCCAGCCAGTCCCACAGGTCTCACGCTCTTCTCGTGGTCAAATAGCATCTTCTGTCCCACCGCTACTAGTGACAACTCCCCATGGCCACACCTCCATGGTGGTATCCAGGTCCTTCTGTGCTTTCTAGATGGTCCCTACGTTGCCAGGTTGCCGCTCAGCGAAGTGAGCACCCAAAAGTCGCACCTTTTTCCATGAGGAAGAGTTCCGTTTTCTTTCTAGCAACACACCTCTCCCTTCTTGGCTTGGCTGTGCCAACCTAGGAGGAGGACCGCATCCACTGCCACTGCATCTGCTCCTCTCACAGCCACACTAGTCCTCTCCGCTGCGATGTCTTGCCACAAATGTTTGCCTTAGCCATTCTCACCTCCATGCAGTTTCTCTGCTCCTCACCTGTGTGCCTCTGGTGTTTTGAAATAGCAGATTACATAAGATTATCTTATTTTTTTGCTCATATTTCTGACTGCCTTTGGTCCTTATATGCTATTTCTCAGATTTTTATCTGCAAATGCCATTAACGAGAGATTTGTTCCTGCTCCAAGATCTTTCCTGGAAAAGCTATGCTGGAAACAACGCGACCTGCTGTGTGCAACCCCGAATCACTCCGTGGCTCTGCACATCTATTGCTCGTCTTCCAACGTGGCCTCTCACCCAATCCCAGCGACAGCGATCCCCCAAAAACCGTTCTGAAGCCGACCCAAGGAAGGGGATCCCATGAAGAACCGCACCTAGGGCTTGACCGAAAGCACGTGCTTTGAACCACTGTGCTTCTTTCATCGAGCGCCAATGTATCTCACAAGCACGCAGCCAGTGAGCATCATGGCTGGGGCAAAAATCACGTGGAGGAGCAGAGGCAGCGAGCATGAGCTATGGTCCGCGAACACACGGAACATCTCAGCTAAATTTAGCTGGGACAGAAAGAAGGTGGAGGTTGCAGCTGGTTTCAGACTAACATGGCCCCTGAGCTCTAAGGCTTGGTTTAACTGCCACCGCAAGTTCACACCAGGTGTCCTTTCCATACGGTGAAGGGCAGCGTGGAGGGAAGAGGCAAAGGGTGTCGTAAGCTGGGTGTCAGTGCAGCGAGCCAGGACCTGCCGGCAGGGCAGGAGCAGGGCAGGAGCCGGGGCTCCCTGCCACGCCGGGGCTTGGCCCCGTCCTCCAGCTCGCAAGCACCAACCTGTCGTGGCGAGACCGGGGACGCAGCTCCCGTCCTTCACCTGCCTTGTCTGCTCAGTCGGAGTCGCCTGGGATGTGCCGTGCCTGCAGAGACAGGGGACAGTGCTTCTCATCCCGGCTCGAAACATCTGCGCGCTCCCACCAGAACAGGGCCACGGGGGAGCAGGTGATGGAGGAGGAGATGGAGGGGAGGCAGTGCCTCTCCTCACTGAACCTCTCTCTGGAGGGGCAGTGCCCTTGGCATCAGACAGAGATTTGGTGTCTCAGTCCGTGTGGCAAGTTTTAATGGGCTGCTTTGCCTGCATGGCTGCGGCTAGAAATACTCTCACTCAAGCCACCTAGCTGGGCCTCCCTCCAAAAAGCAAGTTACTTTTGCCTTGTTAGGCTTTTACATTGAGCAGTGCTTCAGTTTCTCCAGCGAGCAGGTTTCCAAGCAGTCAGGAGCGCCTGGAACAACCTGTTTCAATTAGCATTTTACTTATTTATGGTGCCAGTGCTACATCCAACGCCTGCGGGTTGCAAAGGAGCCTCCCAGCTCCCCCGCGCCGGCTGCGGAGAGCACTGCGGGTCAGGGCGCAACGGGATTACGCAGGGATGTGCCCACGCTCGCCTGCTTTATTTCAGGAACGATCCTGGAGCTAGGCACCGTAGCACAGTCCTAGCTCGGTGTGGGTCACCCAGCTCCACTAGCTCCAGCTGTTGGGTCACCTAAGAAGGCTGAAGGCAGGTCTACATGTCAAGGTGGTAAAAAACCTACCCGTGCACCCATGTCTCGTCTACTGTGGAGCACCAGTTGTGCGATGCAGCTCAGCTCAGAGCATGCCTCCGTGTTGCAGCCAGCGGCAAGCGAAGCAGCACGGCATGGAGCAATGCCTTGAAAGACCAGGACTGGGAGTAAACCCCAGCCACCCATCACAACAGGGCGAGTTGCTTGACTTCTCTTCTCTTCACCGCCGCTGGGAATAGGGCGGGAGTTCTTCTGCTCTTCCCCACAGAGAAGTGGGGAAACCTCTGGGATCTTCCAGAAGCTCATTGCTTTCATCGGCAAGCCTCAGTCCAGCCAAATCGGACAAGTCACCTCACTGCAAGATCCACAGGCCCTTGGAGGCATCCTCAGCAGAGATGCTCAGGAGGTACCACTCTGTAGGGCTGCCTCCCTGCACTACAAGGTGCTGCTTCATCCAGGCAAGCGCATCTGGGGCAGGCAGCAGCAGAGAAAAGGCTCGCGCTGAGGCTGAACATCCAAACCTGACATGGGTGCTCTGCTGGACCACCACTGCTTGCCAGCACCCATGCCAGGCAACCTTTCTGTAGGGAGATGCATACTTACTCCGCTGTGCCCAACCTCCGAAGCACCCAAGAAACCTGAGCTGCCTCACAACACTGTCACAGTGGACAGATGCTCCTGAATTGCTAACCTCTTTCCATAGTTTAGCATCCTCCTTGTCAAACCTATCCCATCTCCTCCTCAGCAAGGAGCAACATAAATAACCTTCGGTCACCCCATCTGCTCCTGATCCTGCAGCTCTTCCTGGAGATTTGCCGCCATCTCAATTGGGCTGCAAACTCCCTGGGCAGGAGCCAGTTTTGCTGCCTGTTGGTAAAAAGCCATATGCACCTCCGTGCCTTCATAAAGTCTGCTAAAAGGCAGCATGACCTGAGCACAAGGTCACTGCCTGGGGAAGCAATCATGAGAATTTCTGCTCTCAGTGAAAGCTCATCACATGAAACGGGCCAAAAGGAGTCTCCAGTTTGCCCTGGGGAGACAACGGATCACTCACGCCACGAGCAGGATAAAGGCAAATGAGATCTGAGAAGATGGCAGGCAAGGTTCTTCCAGTGCGTGCAAGAGCCGGTGAAAGGAGGGACTTTCACAGAGACCATGGGGAGGGAGAGCCCTTTGCCACCAGAAGAGTTTGGCTCATAGAGCCTGGCGATAGAAAGGCTAAGTGCGGATGTGATCGCAGTCTATAAATACACCCAGGGGAAAACACCAGGGAGGGAAAAGCACCATTTAAACTGAAGGGCACAAGAGCACAAAAGCAAATGGATAAAAACCCAACCACGAATAGATTTACGGTGGAAAGCCCTGAACGTTGGAGCTGCTGAAAAAACCAGAGGGAGTGAGAAGGGCAAAAAACCCATGAACTAGTCTTTTTTCAGCAAAATTCAACCAATTTATGGAAGGGGCCATAAAGGATGTGATGCTTGTGACAGCCTGAGATAGGACTTCAATGCCCATGAGGACCCCTCTTGGTCTCAAGTTAAAAAAAAGACCAAAACCACAACTAAATATCTGGGGGTCGGCTTGTGGCTCCCTGGCTTTTCAGAGGGAGAGATGCTCGGGAGGACAGACAAGACCAAGCCGGTGGAAAAGCAGGAGAAGAAACTCGTATTTCGGGAGAGAAGAGGTGCACGCGTAGCCCTGCGCCACAACGGCCAGGCCAGCCTCCCTTGCTGGACCACTGACCTGGAGCACCTCCAGCTCCTGCACAAGGACTTTAATTTCCACGGCCAAGTGAAGCGCCCGGGGTAAATCCCATCCTGTCCTCTGTCAAGGTCAGATGGGCAAGGGGAAACAATGCGGGGTCCCAAGGAGATGCGAGTCCCCGGGAAGCGCTCCTTGCCTGGGGAGACCTTGTGGGGTGTGG
>NW_009204921.1:0-5150 GCF_000690835.1 Fulmarus glacialis
AACCTTAATGATTCTGTGATTCTAAGAAGGTGAAGATGAGGGGCAAGACAGACAGGGGAGAGACCCTTGGACAGGGGTAAAAGCGTAACAGTAAACCAAAAGCAGACATCTTCAAGGAACATCCAGAGAACATAGGTGGAAATAATCATCTGCAAATATGCAGGATGTGGGACAACTGGTTGTGCTGTTGAAGAGGAACTGGGCATTACAGTATGTCAGAAAGCTGAGCAGGCATCGAGAATGTGATGCTATAACAGAAAAGGCAGAAGTCATACTAAAATACACAAACAAGGGGGGTACTGCCTGTGAAAAACTGAAAAAGATCCATCTATTTTACTACACAATTTTGTAAGATACTGGTCACTGGAGAAAGTACTGTGACCAGCCTTGGGAATCCCAGGCTGGGAGAGAAGTAGAAGACTTAAAGATAGTTCTGAGAAGAGGAATAAGAATGAACACATGCTGAGAAAGTGTGACGTAGGTAGAAAAGGAAAAAAACCCAGAACAGCTACTTGATCTAGGAAAGAATAGACTGAAGAGGGTGAGGAAAAGCTATCATAACAGCTTTCAGATGCATGACAAGCTCCTGCAAAGAAAGGTGCTCTCTGCGACCTTCCTGAATGGCCCTCTATAAACGTGTAGTTTCATGTCTGTAATGAATAGAATGAGAGGACTTGGGATTAAACTGCAGCAAAGGTCATTCAGGTTAGATAAAAAAAAATCTTCGTAACAGTAAAACACTGGTATGGATTTCCTGGAAATGTCATGACTACGTTAGATGAATATATCTGAAATGACACAGATATATTTGGTCTTAGTGGGCACAGGGCATGGACAATGTTGCTATTGAAGCTATTCTCAGATTTACATTTTTGTGATTTTTCCGGATTGACAGAGGTTCCAAATGGAACAAAACTAACTTTGATATACAGCAAATATTAACATATATAAGAGATAAGCAAAAAATGCCCACAAATCTCACTGAACAAAATTGTGCAGTGTCATTTTCCAGATGATTATGTCACCATTATGGGTCTACATGCTGCATGTATAGAGTCCACATAGTTTAGCTGAATCAAAAGCCAACCAAGAAATAATAGAAATTTAGAGATATTCAAACACTTGATGTTTAGATTATGGAATTACGTAATGGACTATTGAGCCAGAGTGTCATCCACGATAATGTAAATCATACCTGCGCACAAAGGAAATTATGCTGCTCAACATTATTGAGTTACATGGGCCTCTGCAGTTTGTCACAATAGGTTTCAAGATGGCAGTGCTCTCTGGAAGCTTCTCTAACATCTATACATTTCGCCCTGAATCAACTTGTTTGCTGTGGCTGAATCTTCATTTTGCTACAGGGAAAGATATAATTTGCTATTGCTATGTGCAGTCACTGGTTCCTTGCATCAGTGAACAAGAGCAGTCAGGGAAGAAAATGTGACTTCAAAAACACTAAGGTGTTTGAAGTGCCCTGACTTCCTCTACTGCTTGTTCTGATGATGTGTTGCCTTGGGAATGCACAAAAGCAATAGTTTCTTTCCTGCACCTGTGATCTGCTTGACACAAAGAGCACTGATTAGCCGCCAGTGAGCTATGAAACATGTCCCAGTTCTGTTGACCAGTTAATATTCACCTCAGGGGGAGGTAACATGCCACTGATGTGCTAATGTACAGCAGAAACTTATGATCTGCCCTTTCAGACAGCAGTACCCCATCCCTCTCCCATACCCTGCTTCTGAAATATATTCCCTGTGCAGGAACCAGGGAGTGGGTTCCATCAGCTGTAGAAATGATGACTTCTCCACTGGGAGGATGCTTTCATTTTGCTCCTTTCTGACCCAATTATGCTGCTTGAAGGCAGCCAATATGGCTGTGTGTGTCTAAAAGGTGCCCGCTGAGCTTCTAACAGGCTTCAAGGTCTCTGAGCAGTCAAGGTCTGCTGCTAATGGTTACAATAGGTAACAGGTCCTCCCTTTGGCCTGCCACTTAAAGAAGGGAGAAGGAAAGCAGATGACATTGAAAAAGGATGCTTGCTGGCACAGAAAAAAGGAGAACCATTGCTCTTAAATGGGAAGAGACAGACTGCTGCTAGAGGGGAAATCTCTAAAGGGGTCCTGAACCTGGATCCAGCTGCCGCAACTGGTAACATGGGACCACCCTGCTCCAGAGGTAGCTTTGCTGAAAAGTAAAGGAAAAAAGATTGCTTAGGGACAGGAGTTCATGGCCTAACAGCTAACAGTGTTAAAAGTGTTAAACGTGTTACCTAACAGTATTAGCTGTTACCACTGTTGTTTATGTTATGTCATATGTCTCTGAAAATCTCACCCTTATTCAGCGTCGTTATGCGGTCTTGTGAAACACTGAATATATGAAGCAAAGCAGCTGGGGCACTGTATCTGTGGTGTTTAAATTCAGAAATGTTCTAATAATTTACTAATTAAGTTTTACTAAGTTGAGAAATAAGTGAGAAGAGCAGGGGCTCAATGACATTTTGCATATAACACTCAAGTCCTTTGTACTTAATACTTCGGTTTGTTCTAACTTTTCCTTTATCCCTGCTGTCACCAACATGCATTTTAAAAGCTTGCATGGGATTTATTCTTTTTGTTTCCATGGCAGCAATAAGACTGATATCTCAGATATGGAAATCTCCATTTATTCTGAAAATTGTTTCCTGGCAAAATGGTCTTGGATCAGAATCTGGCAATTGAATATACAGGAACTTTATCTTTACATATATCATGTATAGATTTCTTTTTATATGTAGTCAAGGACAGAGACATTTAGCCTGCCTCCTGGGCTATCAATTATACTAGCTGATGTTTTTGTTGTGCTTCAATTTCTATCTTGAATTAGGAGTTAACTATTTTGCTGGTGTTTGGACTAGTAAAACCACATTTTTGGCTGTGCAGCTTGTGGCATTTCTGTTTCCAGCAAAATGAATGCAAATTTTGTACTTCAACAGAGGAAAGCAAGAGCACATCTGCTATTTAGCGTATTTGATCATTTTAGTTGAATGATGATAGACTTTGCAGAGAATTATTTATCTGGTTTTGTGGATTCTTCTTCCAATCAGTTATTCAAAAAGTTACAGATGATATTTTTGTTGTATTTATGTTGGGCTCAATTTTATTTTACAAAGCTCTTAATTAATCTTGCAAATCAATAGGGAAAAAAAATCCCTTTGCCTTGCTTGCTAAGCCTCTATTTTATTTGTAATTCCTTTTTATCCTTGATTAAAATTGAAATAAAATAGATTTGCCTGCAAGCATAAGGGAAATCAAGCTCAGACACCTGAGTAGAAGTGAAATTGGACCAGGAATAAATGCTTCTAGGTTAGCGACTGTGGTGAGGTGAATGACAGAGGTGGGGGTGAAGAAAGAGAAGTTCTGTGACGATGTCCTCAGTGCTTCCTATGGTCAGCGGCTCTGGCTTTTTTTCATACACTCTGTAACCTTTCAACCTCTGACATAGTAATAGGTTAAGCTATGAAATGCCACTCATTTATATGGGGGTAAAATATTCAAATGACTTGCTAAAGGAGCTTAAAGCACTATAATTAACCCATCACAAAATTTAATATACCACAAATGCTTTTTAAAGTTTAAGCTACTAATGACGCTCAGCATGCATTAACATTTTCCCCATTTTTTATGTGTCGTGCATCAGTGGTTAGATAAACACTCTGATTACCATCAGTTTTATGTCACTTTGAGAGTCCAAGTTGATAACTGCCATTAATCACAATCTCAGCGGCACGGCACTTTGAGCATCTCTACCACAGAGCTCTGACAGCAGTGACCAATAAGGGACGTAACGTGTTCTGGTGAATACAAAATGATGTGCTTCATTGCTTTATACCCCCATACTATTTCAACCACAGAAAGCCTCCAAGAACCATGAATATTAGGGAGACTGTTGTACTAAAGATGGGTTTTTTCCCTTAGGAGCTAAAATACAAACTTACAGTGATTAAACTGATAGCGGCTTTGTTCACGCTCATTCATATTGTATCAACTATGATAAAAGCCCTCTGGCCTGTTAGGCCATGTATTTTTTAACTGAGAGTCAGAGAGAGATAAGCTGTTGCAGGAAAAGTAAGCTATGCACTAACAAATAGTTAGGAAAAATACCAATACTGGGAATATCACTATCAGGAATTGTTCATAACAGAATTTTGGTCCTGATTCAGCAATTTTCACAATATTCTCAGTTTGACAATGAAACAACAACTGAATATGAAGCTTCTGAAACAAAGACAAAATGTAACATGAATTATTTCAAGCTTCATGATTTTGATAGCTTGTCCGTGATTCTGTTTTTTTTTTTTTGAGGGGAGAAGGGAGGAACTAGTTTGTTCTTTTTTGGACATTGAGCTGATATTACTGACTCTACAGACTACATATACAGATGTTGTGAGCTGTCAGATCTGCTATGATTTATCTATAAGAAAATGTGAGTTCATTCACATGCATTTTGGTGACTACCTGAATGTTTATGTATATGCTGTAGTTCCCTTAACATATGTCAAATCCATTTTATATTTAAAAGACATTTTTTCTCATTCTCTAGACACTTCTTCAACAGTTCAGATGGACACATTAATAGGTCACTGAGGAAGTTACAAACTGAAGCAGTTAGATTGATGTTTCTCTGTTATATCAACATCATTCAATAGAGGAAAGTCAATCATTATTAATGTAATTGAAAAAATTTGGGGAGGGAAGATGAAATAAAAAATTGAACTTTATTATAACTTTGTTCGTGCAATGTTAAAGAGATTCCATATGTAGCATATGTAACAATTATTCTACTTAATGATAAAACTTTTTATTTTATAGACATAAAGAATAATTCCTTAGTTTGAACATTACTGTTCATGTAAGATTAATGTTGCTGCATGCAACATGAGCACTAAACACAAAAAGTATAAGACAAACTTGCAGATTTCAGAGCCTTATGGAATAAATTTATGGGATGTATAAAAAGGCTGAAGAAGTAAGTGAAATTGAAATTTGCTGTTCTTGAAGGTGTTTAAAATTGGGATATATGTTGTTATGAATAGAAACTGACTTAGCCTATATTCAGTCTTCTTATTTTTAGACAATATATTAATTTTTTTATTTTTAATATTTAATTTTTAA